>NC_053116.1:41713594-41756094 GCF_010015445.1 Perca fluviatilis
GCCAGCCTAACGGAGCTCACAGCAGGCCGGGGTCTGTGAAGGAAGGCAGGCCGGGCGGCGAGGCAGCACCGGCGGCTGAACTCCGAAACACAGTCTTACCAAATTTGCAATTAGCCATCAATTTTCGTAAAACGGCCCATATTTGAGCTTTACATAGTTGATTTCTCGCTTAAAAAAGTATCAGAAGTGAATTTAATAACAAAATAGCTCGACAAACAATGTATAACTTTGCAGTGTCTGAAATATGGGGCCTGCTGCCGAGTCTTCCATGTGTTTCTATGTAGTTTGCTCAAACCAATCAGCACGTAGCTCATTCTGAATATTCATGAGCATACCATATTTGGAAGAAAAGCTCTTGTTCCAAATAGAGCCATATTCACAGGGTAGTTAAGGGCCTAATAAAATATAATTCGGGCAATTTTCAGCCCAACCAATGTTACATACCCCATTAGGAGACCTTAAGGAACAGTGTAAAATACCCTATATAATCATTCTATCACCCCTTGAATGCTACTGCTATGTTCCATTTGTGGTCTCAGCGCCCCATCTAGTGGCCAATAGATATAACGACACAATGAAAGCTATATTCTTTACTACAGTCGGCTCTATTGATTGTCATTACTATCCAGTATTTTTTGGTTGTTTGCACACCAACTATTTTGTGCATAGAAATTATGTTTATTGCAGAGTGATTTGTTGCTTATTGCTCTTTAACATGCATATACTGTATGTGCATTCATTATGTACAGGTTATATTTACATATTCTGTATTTCCTTATTTTACAGAAATCCACACACAAACACAAACACATACTATTACAAGCAACAAGCACTTTATTCACTGCTGGATTTGGATATCAATAACTCTGTTGAACTAAAACCGAAGGTTGCAGTGACTCTGTTACCGGAGTACATAGCCAGCTCGGGTAGCGCCAGAGAATAACAAACACGGACTTCACTCACGTCATTATCATTTCATTTGATTCTGGTAGTCCATAAAGGGCGTTTCGTAGTTTTTTCATATGTTTAATATTTTGCATTCTCTGTTATAATACTAAATACAGATACTCATTGTTATCCAGTGAAATTACTGATTTAGCGGGTGGGGTTAACACTTTTACAAGGCACTGTATCCGTGTCACATTCTCATTAGGGGCTGAGCCCCCCTAAAGGTCTGATCCTAGAGTCGCCCCTGGTTCTATCGTGTCTTTGTGCAGACTGAAAACATGCAGGCTGTTCAGTAACAGGAGCCGGGACTCGTTTCTCCCCGCTGCAATTACTCAGCTTCATTTGCACATGAAACAACGCAGCCTCTCGTGTCTCTAGAACTACTTTCTATTTTGACTTTTTATGGCTCTTCACTCCCTGTCGGCTCTTTCCCACCATCGTTTACCTACACGATGGTCTGTATGCTGTGTTTTCAGTGTGCAAACCAAATTTCCCTCATGAACAATAAAGGCAGAATGACTGAATGAATGAGATTGGGGATGCAGAGCTGTTGACTCCAGTGGCTCCCTGTGAAGTTGGTTTATTAGATTTGATGGTAACTCAGCGCTGCGATGGAAAACAAGCCGCTGTAGACTCACTACTGGAATCCTTTAATTCATCTGCTAATGACGCAGGGAGCGTTTCTACCGTTGTCTTTGTGTGATAATGGCACACGGAGAGACAAGAAATCAGAGAGAAAGAGGAGATGATGAAAAGATGTAGAGCGGCTGAAGGTTGTGAGCAAACAGGAAGTTAGAGAGGTGATGAAAAAAACAAGATGAAAATGGGATACAAAGGCAAAATAAAGAGATTGTCCTCTCCTGAAAAAGGTCCACATAAGTTGCTTGTTCAAGCAGCAGCTACAACTTATATTTAGGTTCTAGTGGCAGCGACATCTGTCCAAGTTTCTACCCATGTGATTGGCTGATCTTCAGACTGTGATAGGGACACAGAAGGATCTTTTTCATTCTCATTTCTCATTTTTCATCTCACCTGATCAATCCAACACACATAGAGCTGTCACAACAACAAAAACACATTATATCCATGGGATGGACCTTTTGACCCTTCAATAACATGCTAAGACATGCTAACATGTGCTAACATGCTAATATGCTAACACAAGTTAGTAGTAGTACTTGTCGGATGCATTAAACAAACTGAACTGAACTCTCCAACACCTTGGCTGTGTCTCAAACCACATACTTCCATCAGTATACTGCTAATGGTCACTTCCTGCCGTAGTCCCACTTTGGATGGTTAGTATCGTCCCAAAAAAACTTATGTTAAAACACTTACTGGAAATGACGAGCGGTCGGCTCGGCTCGCTGCCTCTCAAAATCTCTTAAACTGACCTTTGTTGATCTGAGATGAAGACAGATTCAGACACTGCACGGCCTATTGCTCTCTTCAAATGTTTTCAGAAACACGTTTCGGTGAACTATTTTCGTAAAATATGAGATTGAATTCTGAACGAGCCGCCATTATGCTCTGGTGTAAAATCCGGGAGAAACCAGACCCACGTGACGCGTTTGTCCAATCAGCTGCCAGTTAAGGGTCCTAGTCCCTCCCCTTTCCGCTGCGTAGTCAAGATGGCGCCCGTTTAGTGCACGTAGTGTCCATCGTTCCACACTGAACTTTTGGACCGTATTTAGGTTGTACTTTCAGTGCTCTGACTCTTTGCATTATCTACACGATATATTTAAAACTAAGTGTTTGAAGTGTGCAAGAAGGTACTTTGAGACACAGCCCTTGACACTTCCTCTGATTAGTAGCTAATGCTAACATGCTAATGTTACACACAGGTGGTGATGGCACAGTGGCTACAACACATACCTTTGGTGTGGGAGATCTGGGTTCAATTCCCACTGCAATACATCAACCAATGTGTCCCTGAGCAAGGCACTTAACCCCTAGTTGCTCCAGAGGCGTGTGACCTCTGATATATATAGAAATTGTATGTTGCTTTGGATAAAAGCGTCAGCTAAATGTAATGTAAGACATGCTTGGACTTGCTTACAAACATGCTAACATGCTAACAAATATTATGTTAAAACAGATGTTTATTGAAGAATATTCAGCAGAATCTCCAGCGATGACCCAGTGAAGACACTCAGAGCAGATGTTTCATTAAGAGAGATTTTATTAATAATTCACAGAAAACAGCATCAGTTAACATGTGATTTTATGAGCAGAAGAACAGAATGTTGGTTGTTAACACACACACACACACACATATATATATATATATATATATATATATATATATATACTAATTATTAAGCATGAAAAACATCAGAATTAATCACAGCCTTGTATTGACTGAACAACACATTTGAAATCCTTAAAAACATTAAACTTAGTAAATCAAAATAAATGTATTTCTGTATAACCTGATGTGACTTGAGTTAGTGATATAGAGGAGGGAGCTGCTGTTCTCAACATTAACCAGCAGGGGGGGTCATCACTGCATCTAAAACCAGAGCTGCTGTCCCACACCTTTATCATTAGTACAGTAAAGTAACTATTGGTGATTAAACATAATAACATTATACCACAGAGAAGTTACACACAAGATGATTAAGTTTACATTTTTTGTGTATTTTTTAATTAATATCACACTTAACCCTCCTGTTATCCTCGGGGCAAATTTGTTTGTTTGTTTGTTTCTTTGTCAGAAATTTGGGTTTCTTTCAACCAAATTGCCCAAAAATAAGATGGATGTTCCATACAACACTACTCGCAGGTCAAATTAAGGATCAGTTTACTACTTTCATTGAATTATGGGCGTTTTTTTCTTCCAATTTTATAGCATTTGCAGAAAAAAAATTGGTTTAAATGGTTTCTAGAACAGTATCCTGAAACTAAACTTTGACCAAAATCTTCCTCTGATCTGAACTATTAGTCAAAATAATTCATAATTTCAGCTTTCCTAAAACAAAAATTAGATGTAACTTCATATAAATCAGGTTAATTTACCATGAATTTGAAACAATGATTGTAAAACTAGTGGTAATAAGTTGGTGTAAGTGGTGTGTACAGTATACTGATGGTAGTGAAAGAAAGCAAAACAAACAAAGCATCAAAAATTGCTCATTTACAGTTTTGATCTGGGAGGACAACAGGGGGTTAATAGAACCATAATGAAACACATTGTATCTTAATTACTGATAAAAATGAAAATTACTGATAAAATAAGACACATTATGTTCTAATTGTCTGTATCAGTAAATATGATCAAGCCATTTAATTCAATTTCAGCTAAATTCAATTTTATTCATAGTATCAAATTGTAACAATAGTTCACTCTTCTCAAGACACTTTCCAGATAGAGGAGGTCTAGACCACACTCTATAATTTACAAAGACCCAACAATTCCCCCAAGAGCCTTTGGTGCAACAGTGGCGAGGAGAAACTTCCTTTTGGGCAGAAACCTCAGACAGACCCAGGCTGTTGGGGGGTCATCTGTCGGTTGGGACACAGAGACGAATACAGAGAATTATGATTCATAATAATAATTATAGCAGTTGGTATTATGAACGGTGGCAATTATAGTAACAACAAAGATAATGGAACTAAGACTAGAAATAATAGTTGTAGCACTTCAAGGAGTAGCAGTGTGTTCACATATGGGGGTTCCCATGTACCGTCTCTCCCTGCCACCCTGCCAAGATCTCGCTACCTTTACCCGTAATATTTTCTAGATCACCCACTACATCTGTAGGATTCAAGGTAATATCTGTGATCAATGTTTTAGATCTCGTAAACTTCAGTCAAAGTGAACCGCTCCACAGTGGATAGATGGATGGATGGATGGATAGATAGATAGATAGATAGATAGATAGATAGATAGATAGATAGATAGATAGATAGATGGATTTACCTCTATGTCCTCATGATTTGTTTGATCCTGCAAAGAGTTTCATACAGTTAGTTTAGATGTTTCCATTTTCAGAAAAGAAATTAGAACACATGAAGTTGTCACATAATCCTTTCCATGTTTTCTGTGTTATGGCTCTGAGAAACATTAATATTGTGTTTTTGTGTTAAAAACAGAAAATGTTTAAAATAGATGAATGTAACAGTAGTTCCTTTCTCCAGCAGAGTGTTTCATACAATAACTTCTATTAAGATATTGGACTGATAAAGATAGATAGATGGATGGATGGATGGATAGCGACGACACCATCCCTGCAAAGAGTTTCACACAATGAGGGAAAGTTCAAATTTCAGAAATAAAAAATAAAATATGTTTCTATTAAAAGTCATAGGAGTTGATTTCAGTGGGGACGGTGGGTATGTGTACCTATCAGATTTCATCATTAGTCATTTTGTACCAACCACTGTTTTTGAAAACCTTGAGCTCGATTTAGTATAAAAAAAAATAAAGTTCATAACACATGTAATTCTTGAGGAACAGATGCCAACAACCCCAAAAATTTTTTTTTCCCCCCTACCAAAACCAATCCCACCCCACGACCCAGACCCACCTGTCCTGCAGTGTTCCACACTGTTGGGACATTCATCATATTTTTGTATTAATTTTTATTAATTTATATTAATAAGCTACAGGACAGCGTCTTGACCTGCATGAAAGAGAAAAAGAAATGAATGTGTCTCTGTCCCCAGCACATTTCAAACTGACGCCCGTGTTAAAAGTGACCCAAATATTTTGTTGTTGGTGAACATGAACATTTTCCACCCCATGAGTAGACCCTACGGAGACATTACCCCCCAGCCCTTTATCAGACATTTTTGGCATTTCCCCTGACACTGACCCCCCTGTTGGGCTGAGGGGGGCCCTAGCATTTACATCTCTGTTAGCTCGGAGACTGATTCTGTTCAACTGGAAGCCCCCTTACATTAGAGAGGGGCTCAACAACTAGAAGCTGGAGAAGCTTAGAGCGTCTCTGAAAGGCTCCTCCTCCACATCCCTGACCACATGGACCCTCTCCTTGGTCTAGTCCACCCCCAGAGCCTGTTCCCCAACACGGAGGACTGAGCTGCCACCCCCCTTCTTTTTTACCTAGTTTATTTTTTTTATGTTTTTTCTTCTTCTCATGTTGTGTGTCCTTTGGTGTGTGTTTGTCGGCGTGCATGGGTGTTTGTCCTCATTCTGGACCTGTGCTGGGGTGGGTTGTTGGTGGGTGGGGATGTGGGGAGGTGATGTAACGCTTCCTCTATGCTTTATGTACCTCGTTCATTTTGTTGCCCACCTATATAAATATAGAGGAGACGGTGAATAACCCAATTTCAACAAACGGTGGCGTATTCCTTTAAGATTGTTGGGGCCCAAAATGTCTGATTTTGTGTCAGAGTTTCTAATTACAGCATCATTATGGTTTATAGTTTCAAATTAACTGTGTTTGATTTCTGTCTAATAAAAACCATGACAGGATTTTATGTTTCTTTAAGATGATTTTGGGGCTTTTTGTGTCTTTTATTTACGGTGGCCGTGAAGTGCAAATCACGACAGCAAATAGGAAAACTCGACATCAAATCACAAAACACAACGGCAAATAGGAAAACACTTCAACAAATCCCAAAACACAATGACATTAACTTCTACCGGAAAAGGTAGGGCCTATCTAGGAGAGGACTGACCCTCCTGATTGGACAGACGGACTGTCTGTCTTTCGCGCTCCCAAATCACCCACAATCCTATGCGCGGCTTTGCCGGCTCGTTAAGAAAACAACAATGGCAGACCTAAGCGGGGCATCCATGGTTGGAGCGGCATCGTTGATGGCACAAGTATCATTTAAATGTAAGTATATTTAGTGTTTGCAGTACATGTGTTATCACAGTTAATGTGTTACATCAATGTAAAGCTTAACGCTTTAATGCTGGTACAGATTCCTGTTATAATTAGGTAGATACACCCCGAGCTAACGTTAAGCTAACTGAACCTATCAACTAGCTAACATGTAGGCTGTTAGCTAGCTGGGTTGCTGTCTTTAAGCCATTTGTGTTCGTAAAGTTTAATGTCCGGTGGCATTTTCATCTGTTTTTATAAGCCGTTACTGTATATCTGTAACTTTAGCAGAGATTTAGAAATCAGTGTGTTTATCAGTTGTAGCTGCAGGATGGCTAGTGTTATTCGGGGCACAGGGAAAGTAAAAATAAATCACTATTTTGTACCAGTAAAAAGGCTCAAAATATCACCAAACTTCAACGGTAGCATAATGAGGGTCCCTACATGTTAACAGAAGCATTGAGAACTTTTGTAAGTGTACAGACAGTTTATTGAACGAAGAGCTGCGGGAGCTCCGTGAAAGGGCTAAGATAGAGCGAGGGTAGTCAATGCCGCAACACAGCCTCGTACTTTGGGGAACTGGTGGCGTACCTGCGGACATTGTGAAGCTATGGCCACCGGACAGGAGTGTCTGTGTTGCATGGAGTGGGACCTGTTGCGTCGCAACACCCAAGAGTGTTTTGTACAGTCTGAAGATTTTCCCTCTGATAAACAGGGCTGTACTTACCTATTAGCTACTACTAATAGCTCTCTCTCTCTCTCGTAGCCCTTTCATGGAGCTCCCGCAGCTCTTGGTTCAATAAACTCTGTACACTTACAAATGCTTCTGTTAACATGCAGGGACCCTTATTATGCTACCGTTTAAGTTTAATGATATTTGAGCATTTTTAATGGTACAAAATAGCGTTTTGTTTTTACTCGGGTAGAAGTTAATGTCATTGTGCTTTATGATTTGTTGAAGTGTTTTCATATTTGCCGTTGTGCTTTATGATTTGTTGAAGTGTTTTCATATTTGCCGTTGTGTTTCGTGATTTGTTGTCGTGTTTTCCTATTTGCTGTCGTGGTTTGCACTTCAGGGCCACCGTATTTATTTGAAGCCAGCTGAAGACAGGAAAGAGGGAAGAGAGAGGGGAAAGGATCTGATGTTTTTAGGGAAGACTGTTGGCTCCAACCCTGGGCTGAATAAAGATCTTTTGGTTCAGAAGTGGGAAAAGGTCTGAGAGAGTCAGAGGATCACCAAACTCAGTAGGATCCATCCTCTGGGGACCAGGAATGTCTCTAGAACATGACAACCTATCAAATATTTGGAGAGATATTGGACGATAAAGCTGGTTAGAATTCAGATGAAAATAACAAAGAGACGTTTCTTTACCTGGTTTCCTGTTGGTGGGGTAGGGATTATTACTTCTGATAGATAGATAGATAGATAGATAGATAGATAGATAGATAGATAGATAGATAGACAGATGACAGTTCCAGTAAGATATTAGACTGATAAAGATATTAAAATCCAGATGAAAATAACACAGACATGAAACTCAACAGGTGATGATTATTTACCTGGTGGTTTCCTGGTGGAAGGTTCTCCCTCCCCCTGCAGAGAGATTCATACAATGAGGGAAAGTTTAATTTTTAGAAAGAAAAACAAAAACAGAACTTCCCCCTTTATTGTTATTCTGCCTCCTCGGTTACTGCCCCCCCCCCCGCCCCCAATGCACACACAAACACACGGACACACACAAACACACAGACACACACAGACGCACACACACACGCACACACACACGCACACACACAAACACACACACACACAGACAAACACACACACACAGAGACACACACACACACACACAAACACACACACACACACAGACGCACACAAACACACGCACAGACGCACACACACAAACACACACAGAGACACACACAAATACACAGATACACACAAACACACAGACACACAACACACACAGACACACACAACACACACAGAGACACACACACACACAGAGACACACACACACACAAACACGCTGTTAAGCTGAATCCCAGAAATGAGCCTCAAAGAACTACACTTCCCAGAGTGCACCAGCAGCAGCAAACCTGCTGCTGGCCACCTGATCAGTCATTATCACTGATTTGGAGCACCTGTGAAGAAATAGAGGTTCTCAGTCATTCAGACAAACAAACTTCGGAGAGAAGATGCTCCAAGTTCACTCGTATGTTCAGTCCAAAGACGCCAATGGTCAGTGAAATGTTTTACTTTATCACATGCTGTTTAAAATCAGAGATGGGAAGTAACGAAGTACAAATACTTTGTTACTGTACTTAAGTAGATTTTTCGGATATTTCTACTTTACTTTACTATTTTTTTTTTTGTGGCGACTTTTTACTTTTACTCCTTACATTTTAACACGAATATCCGTATTTTCTACTGCTTACATTTTAAAAAGTGGCTCGTTACTTTAGTTTTGTACAAGAGGGTCGTAATGTCGGGAGAATAAGCGGCGGACACGCGGCCCTCACCGTGGCGGTGCGTCCACACAGAAAAAATGAGAAAAAAGAAAGAGAGACTGCTGTCCGGAGGATAATCAGTTGAGATGGTGTGTGTGCGTCATTCAGAACTGTATTTATGTGTCGTATAACTTATGTTGTCAGTTCATTAAAGCCTGTTGTTGTATTATTGGTCTGTAGTTCTTGCACAGTTAAAGTAGGTTAGCTAGTGATTTAGTTGTTTGTGTTCTTCACCTGTTAGCTAGGTTTCACGTTGCTTGTAAAGCATCAAAAGAGAGAAGTTGTCTCTGTCCGTGTTTTACAGACACACCTGGGGGGGGGGGGCGAAGTTTGAAACCAGCATCAGCTTTAAATACGGTCCTAATCTAGTCCTCACTAGCAAGTTTCAAATAATTTCACTGGAGTTACCGTTATTATTTTTACGCAGATCAATACGAAATTCAATCTAATTGGATGGGAATATACTACGTTGTATGCATGTAACGCACCACTACAAGACGACTCGACCGATTCGGCCGCATTCTGCATTCATTTGCGGCAAATAATTGCAGCTTGATGGTGGTAACGTTAGCACTAGTAGTATGGACGGCGACATGATTGAAAATGAAGAAAACAGAGATCCCAGAGATTAGGCAGACAAGCAGCAAGACATTCCCAATCATCCCTGGCCTTATCTGAGAGAGATGTTTGAGATGGGCTAGGAGGCATCAAGTATGACTCCTGGCCAATGTGCTGTGTAACTCTAAAAGTATGGGGAACTTCTTAATTAATCTATGTTTAGTAATTCATATTGTATCCTTTATTGTCTTTCTATATTTGAGCACACACACATACATGTAGATTCCTTTAAATGTTAAGGGGACGATTAAAAAAGAGAAACTGGATCTGTGAATTCTCACAGAATCACAATTGAATTCATATCTTGCTACTCAGTCAGAATCTTATTAAGTTGGAGTCCCAGTCTCTGTCACAATAATCATATATGTGATGTTTGGCAGACATCCATTTAAAATGTAGACAATGGCATATAAAGAGCCTGGTTTTTATGTCCACTGAAGTTTCTCATCTTGCACTCTAGTAACGTGTGTGGTCCAGGTAGCTTTGCATAAAAAATGGTTATCATTCGCAAGGCTACTTTTACTTTTATACTTTAAGTACATTTCAAAGCCTGTACTTTGTTACTTTTACTTAAGTAAAGAAGTTAAATCAGTACTTCTACTTTTACCAGAGTATTTTTTAACACAAGTATCTGTACTTCTACTTAAGTACGGGAAGTGAGTACTTTTGCCATCTCTGTTTAAAATGCTGCTTAGTATGTTTGAGTTATGATTAACTGCTATGTAAATTAGTTAAATAACATATTGCAGCATTGACTTAATTGATTCTGTGGTAAATGGGTTTGTCCTAAAATAATGTTTCAGTTTGAGAAAGTAAAAGTAGAAGATACAAAAGTATACTACAAAGTTAAAAAATATTATAATTCTGTTAAATGTTAAATCTTTGCTAATGAATTTGGATGTTCATGAAATTATCTTTTCTTTAGTTCATGTAACAGTCTTAAGTGGTTAATTCATTTAAAGATTATTTAGAATGTTTAATTGAATGTTTAAACTAATTTAAGTTCATTAATGTTTGAATGTGTAAACTAATTTCAATAAAATGTTTAACTATTAATTAATGTTTAACTATGATAACATTTTGTTCTCTGTCTTTAAAGGTTTACAACCTAATTCATTTAACAGACCAATCAACTGACAAAGCAAAATAAAAGTGATTTGAGTTGGAAATTGAGTTGTCCCTGTGTCCTTTGGATGGTGAACAAGAGAAGGACTTGTGACACACACCCCCCCCCTATTTCAGTAAACTTCCGGTCATAGCCTATATAAACTTACAATCCATGTGCATTGCCCATGCCGTAACTTAGATTATTTAATTTTACCATTTTATTTTTTTAACATGCTGTGATTAATGCATTTCGTATAACAACTTTTTCAATGCAAAGTTGTTAAAGGTCCAATATGTAATACTGACAGCTAGTTTTTAAAAACGTTGCTGCAGTACAAATTAAAAATACTGGAGTCGTTTCCCTCGCCCCCTCCTCCCCAGACTCGAAGTTCACGGAGGTTGCCAGTGAATGCTGAGACCGCAGCATTCACAACAATGTTGCTAGACGCTAGTCTCACATAGCCAGACATTACTCCACAGCACAGCAGAGTAGCTAACGTTAGATCCTAGTCTCACATAGCCAGACATTACCCAACAGCACAGCGGAGTAGCTAACGTTAGGTGCTAGTCTCACATAGCCAGACATTACTCCACAGCACAGCAGAGTAGCTAACGTTAGATCCTAGTCTCACATAGCCAGACATTACTCAACAGCACAGCGGAGTAGCTAACGTTAGGTGCAGTTCCCCCCCCCCCCCCCCCCCCCCCCACACAAGAAAAAAAGTAAAAAAAAGTCTCACATAGCCAGACATTACTCCACAGCACAGCAGTTTTAGATACTCACGTGGAGCTCTCTACCCAACTGACAGATGTTGAATTACGGCAACAATTGCTAAACACACTGCAAACTCACAGTCCTCTCTTCCTGATTTACAGCCCCCCTCTCGTGGCTTAAAATAACTCACCGTTGTCGGCTCTGGCCGCTGAACTACACGTTGTAAACAGCCATGGGCTGCTTGCCTGGTCCTCCCGGTAACATTAGCAGGGTTAGCATGGTGGCGTTAGCGAGGACTAGCCAGCATCACTTTAATTTAGTGTTAAGTGGGGTCATGCCTGTTTGTTGTACATCAGTTAGGTTTCGGTATGTGAGGCAAATATGAACCTACTTTACTGTTTGGAGGCTTGCATTTGCCCATGTTAAATTGTGATATCACCAGTTAACATGGACGTATATTTCTCTCCTATGTTAACCTGTGTTAATTTAGACTAAAAGTCCAATATATAGATAGAAATCACAACATCATTTCAGTGGTGTGGTGTAGTGATATAGATGATGTAGAAGCTATTCTGTTAACTTTTTTGTCCATGACATCAAAGGTTCGAATCCCAGCTAGATCTCTAGTTTTTTTTTCGTTTATACAGTAGGCTGTGTCGTATTTGTGTGGATAATGCTTAAACGGACATGTATTACACATCAACTGGTGATGTTTTCACTGATATCCATTATTTTGTCTCACTTGCAAACACTTTGTGAAAATGTGAACCTCTGGCACTCGAGGGGCGGAGGCAGAGCAGAACGCAGGGCAGGGCCTTGTTGAATATTCACTGATTTAATGCAAATATCACCAGTTGACATGATCACCAGCTAAACTCACACACACACACACACACACACACACACACACACACACACACACACACACACACACACACACACGGAAAGTAAATATCAAAAACAAAAAATACTGACATTAGCATTGTTGTCAGAAAACAGTATTTCAGCTTAACATGTTTCCTTAATATCTGATGAGGCATTGGTGTCATTTTTGGATTTATTACAGTAAATATATTACATATTGGACCTTTAACCCCTTTTCTTTTTAGGCAATATATTCACCTTTCAGCTCTTTATGGTCCTGCTTTTTTGTTCTATGCAATGGATATGTTTGATAAGACCCAAAAATATCTTTTATATTTGTGTACAGTGTATAAATTAGGACGGCAAATACGGGTACCTCGCTAGACGTAAAGGCTGCGCCCCCTTTTGGGATAGAAAACAGACGATCCCTTAGAAGTCAATGCAACTTGGATGCCTGAACCTGAGCGTTGAAATACTTTAGTAAATGAAGGTTGATCGCTGTCATGTTCCCTCAGTCTTCCTCGTTAGTGGATCAATGACCCAACACGGTGGCCACATACTGCTTACGTGGAAGTACATATCTGATTAAATCACTATTGTTAGGCTGAGTGTTGTCTGTAATTAATCAACCTATTATTAATAACTGACTGGTTCTCAACCTTTTCCAGTCGTGACCCCCAGAATAAAGAGGTTGGTGTTCGCTACCCCTCCCCTGTAAACAGCTATTTCTACATTTTCCTGTTTCTCTCCTGATGTGACAGTGCAACAGTTATTAATTTAAAACGGTTTGTTTAAAGTTTGGAGTGATATTAAACCCCCACTGTTGTTTACGCTGTTTTCGTCTACGATTGTTTTCCCCCAGAAAAGGGGCGTGGTGATGACACCTTCCCTTGGATGATTGTCGGCCTAACGTATGTACAATTTTAACTTTCCTTACCTTACAGCTGTAGTCTCTATATTGTTCTTCGACATTATATTTTATATTCATATAGCTTTATATGTTCATTGTATTTTTCTATTGTATTCATTTTTCTTGTATAGCTGACTAAGAGACACGCACAAAAATTCCAATGCACCTGTGTTGCCTGTACCTGTGCAAATGGCAATGGATATCTATTTTATTCTATCTATACTGTTAATACCGACTGGTGAAACCAAGAACAATCTCAAAAGCTCTAAATTATTATTTATTACTTAATTATCTACATGTGCATCTCTTTGTAGTTGTTTGAAGAACTTTATATGGAATGGAATCTTGGGCTCCGACTTTTAGTTTCCGGTAGGCCAAATATCTGGGCCGCTATTTGCTAAACCACAGCTGTAAACTGCAGTAAAGTGCAGAAAATATTTTTCACTTTAACGTCAGCTCCGCCTAAAAGCCTGACACTCTAATAGAAACGTCACCCTGTAAAAAGAAAAGAATAAAATGATGACACGGGCTGAATCTCATCACCCTTATTTGATAGCTCCTCAATTCTCGGCTGAACCGTAAGTTGTTCTGTCCCTCCTCGTGAAGGCCGTCTCAAAGCACTTATTTCTGCCCCGAGGAGGGATCATAGAGGAGCTCTAGGCGAGGATACAGAGAGCAGCCTTCCTGGAAGCCGTGCAGCTGAAGGAGTTGCTAACTCAGCGCAAACAGCTGACGTATTCATGTGACGCTTCAGAGAAAAGGACGTCTCATCCCTCTAAAACACATTTACTTGGTTCCTCTTTCCTCCGGTGATTTCCTCACATCTCTCCCGTGCCTCCTCAGTGGGACGGACTAAGACGTGAGGAAGGGAGGCAAGTGGAGGAGTCGAGGAGGCAATTTAAGCAACATGAGATGCAACAAAAGAGGTTTTGATTCTTTGATTACCTGATGAATGAAGTCTCCAACAACATCAAAACATTTGACCCACTGTTTCTCTTCGATGTACTCGTCCACTTTACCAGACAACCACTCTTTTTGTTTTTTTTTCATAATTTCTGATACATTTTCCCCAACTTCCAACATCAGCTCATGCACTTGAATGTTTCTCGTGCAACATGTCGGACAGCAGCTTTCCTCGGCGCAGATCGTCCAGGTCGACAGCAAGAAGGCACCAACAAAACTTATACCCAAGAGCAAAGCCAGGCCATACATCTGAAAGAAGAAGCATTAAAGAGCAGGTTGTATTATCACAGCATCGAGATGAGCTCAAATTACATTTTTTCGCCCTATGAATAATCGCTCCGTCTCCCATTCTCTTCTAAAGAGAGGTGGACCACCGTTTGACTTGGTCAACAGGGAGAGACAAATAATGTTTACATCCTGTTTGAATTGAGCCATGAATTACACACACAAGATGTTTGTCAGTTTAAAAGATAATTTAGCGTTTAAAGAGTCTTGTCTTGTCATCATGTCTCGGCGTGTCACGTTTCCTTAAAGTCGCTTTCTTCTTCTCCCAAACCCAACCGTCCCATTCTTCCTGCGTGTCACAGAAATGTAAGCCCACCCACGACCTTTTCTTAACATAACTGCGTCAAAAGGGGACGCCTAATATGCCCGAAGCCGCCGATAGATATAGCGCATTATATGACACTAAAGGAGCCTTTTAGCGCCATATAACAATGTCCTGACCAAGCGTCCATATTTTATGAGATGAGAGTGAGAATGTGTGAGAAGCTACGAGGCAACACGGACTAAGGTTGGTATCACAAAGTGACCGTTGAGTTCACACAGGACACAAACCTTGGTCTCATGAGTTAAAGACCAGTAATTTTTCTATCCACCACCCCAACCTGTATGTCCTACTGAATTTGGCGCTCTGTATACTTTGTCACCTCACTTCCTCATTTCCTCTCCCGCTAAAAATTTTGGTAATTTGGAGCTTCTAGCTCAATCGCAGTGGACGGTTTTTGTTTTTTCTGGGTGAGGACGGTCCGTTTGCCAGGGAAATACAAGTTTGAAATGTTCCTAATTTGTATAGAGAAAAGAAAATAGTTTACCAAAGTTGCCAGAATAGTGTTCCCTTAGTTCACAGCAGGAGGATTGTCTGTCTTTGAGGCTTTAACTACTGTCCGTTCAAAATAGGGATGCAACGATCCAGATTTTTGGGGTTCGGCCGAATACCAAATCCAAGAGTTCCATTTCCACTTTCTCAAAGCCTACTGCATTGAACGCTCCACCTACGCAAACACCTCCCCGTAATCAACAGCGTACGCGCATCTAGTGTGCGTAGGGTTCGGGAAAAAAAATCAAAGGTTCGGCAGAAACCCAACCCCGTCAAAAAGCCCAATATTCAGCTGAATCTGAAGCCCAATCCTGGATTCGGTGCATCCCTGGTTCTAAATAAAGTTAACTCCGCTGTACCAAACCTGAACTGAACCTCTGTGTACCGTTACACCACTAGATGTTACAGAAACTAGAGCAACGGAGGCTAGACAGGAAGTGACACCTTAACCCTCCTGTTTCCTTGGGTCAAATTTGACCCATTATCACAAATGTGGGTTTCTTTCAACCAAATTGTCAAAACAAAATAACGTGGATGGTTCCCTATAACGCTCTGCACAAGGTAAGTAAATGATCAGTTAAATACTTTCATTGAATTTGGGTGTTTTTGTCAATTTTATAGCTATATAGCTTATAAATTAATGAATGAATATCAGAAAAAAGTGACAAAAAACTTGGAAAGAAGTGACTAAAACCAAAAAAATATTTCCAAAACATCAGGAAAAGCAACAAAAGGTCACAAAAGAGGACCAAAACACTAAGAAAAGTAAAAAAGTTTACACAGAAAAGCAAAGTTGCACAGTCGGTCGGGAAGACAACACAAGGGTTAACATTGGCTCTTTAAAACAACTGTCCTCTACAGAATAAAAAGTCTCTATAAAGAGGAAGAACACTGTAAGAAATTATTCTGTGGTCATGTAGATTTGAATTATTATTATTAGGTAAAATATATTCAATATGATTGTTTTTGATTTTGAGGCAAATATTTAATTAAATTTCAAATAAAAATGTTTGGAATAAAATCCACCCATTGTAGTTAAATAAAACATAAGCATTACATTTATCTAATCCCAAATAGAGAGAATATTGAGTTAATTCAAATTAATGTAATCAGGCAAATTTTAATTGAAAAGCACTTCCTGTCAACCTAGCTAGCTAGCAGCTATAATGTTACCCAGCATGCCGTTCGGCTGTGTAAATTTGTAAATGTAAAATTATTAGTGTTAGAAATTGCTAAAGTCACAAATAGTTGTGTGCTATCGTGATTTATCCTGTTAAAGAGAGTTAGTTGTGGGTTAATAATTTAATACTACAGCACTACTACAATGGGTCGAAAGCACAAAAGTGAATTGTTAATAAAATAGACTAGTTATTCCTAAGAAAGAAGATTTAATTCATTGCATTGATTAAATTCAAATCAATGTGCAGATAAATGTAGATGATTATTACTCAATTATATATCATTGATATGTAGAATTAAATAAAAAAATTTTAGTGCTATTTACACATTAGGGAGTTTATCTTTTTCAAATCAACTCAATATTTTTGTTTAGGTTATAATTAATTCTGTAATGTTTTCTATTTGAATCTACTCATATTAAATGGATAACTATTAAGGGTCTCATTTAATTAATATTTACTCAATACCAAACCATGTGGAATTTAATTAATAATATTGCTTGTAATCTGTTGCCTCATTTTTATTGAGTAGATATAGGGTATTTTTTCTTACAGTGAATACAGCGATGTCAGCGATAGATTTACTAAACAGCCTTCGACCTGGAAAACATTTAGATGATGATGGAGAAAGGCAAAACTTGGAAAAAGACAGAAGTTAGGCAAGAATAGGTCGGAAATAAAAACTTAAAGAAAAACACAGTAGAAAGAAGGAAGGCAACACTAGGGTGACAAAAGTGACACACTTAGAACAAAATTTACAAAAACTTTGAAGAAAAGAAGACAATAGAAAAAAATAAGGAAGAAAGACAAGAAAAGGTCAAAACAAGTGACAAAACCTTCAAAAAAAGGTGACAAACTTAAAAAAGCAACAAAAACTTTGAAAAAAAACATTTTGCAAAACAATCTTGTGTACCCCTTGCAGTCTTCCAAAGTACCCCTATGGGGACGCGTACCCCCATTTGAGAAACACTGCACTACAGAATAAAGTTTTAAAAAGAATCTCTTACCATTGAATTCAGTTTCATGTCATTGATGGTCACAACAAATGGATTTGTGATGTCAGTCTTGGCTTTGCATTGTAAATCTGCCACCGTCTTGGGATTGGGATTACAACAGCAAACAAACCACTCGGCATCGATTAGCACCGACACAACCCAGAGCAGACCCACGCACAACGCCTTGACCAGGCGACGGAACAACACGCCACTGAAATGACACGATCCCTTCGAACATGTGTATCTCCACGCTCTCTGAAACTGCACGTCCGTCGACAGCATCAACACGGTCACGACAAGACACGGAGCAGTCATGTATAAACTGCAGTAACCAGGCTCTGGTTTACAAGAGCATGGAAACTCATTCTCGAGAGCTTGATAGGAAAAAATAAGCACGCTAAAAACCATGGCGTTGGCGTTGTCCTTGACCGTAGTGATGAGGCCCTGCAGGGGCACGGCTAAGGCCTGCATCTTCAGAGGTGAAGTTTGTCAAATGAAGGGATTTTACAGCTGACAGTCTGAAATATGTGGCAACACGAAACCGTGCTTTTCCTCTTTCTGGAGAAAAGAGGAAAAGCACATTTTAATTCAGTACTGTACTTTGTTATTTCATTAAATATCTGCGCTGATTTGGCTGTGTAAAAAGTGATTCTATATAAGAGTAGAGGAAAAATATAACGAAAGAAATGCTAATGAGACAATGCATGTATTTGAAACATACTGTATGTAATGACCCAGTCTAAGATTTTTAATTGTGACAGTAAAAGAGGTAGTGAGAGTTGATTTGGGATTCATTACACAAGAAGGACGGTTTGAAACAAAGACAAATAAAAAAAAAATGAAAGAAATGACTGGATGCAAGTAGCAGAAAATGCTGAAGAGACAAAAAATATAACCGAAGATTAGTTCCTGAGAACCATCCTGGAACAGACCGAACGCAGATATAAAACAGGAAAGGCTTTAGAGCTCATAACTGATTCAATCAGCAGAATAAAGGAACAACGTTGACACAAAATAGAGAGAAGTCCTTCACCATAGAAATAACCTTTATAAAAGGCCATTTCCATTCCAATCAACGTAGCAACATGGTCAAAGAGGCAGACATTTTGATGTGTACCATTGCCATGGTAATCTCCCTTTGTAGAAGTTAACCACGACTCTCAGGGAGCATTTGGGTAGGAAACATCCAATAACCAAACGTAAGGGTGTTTCCAACCAATCAATCAATAACATTTTATTTAAAGTGTAAAATCACCATTCAACATGGTCTCAGTGCACTTTACAATTAAAGGCAATAACAAACAGCAACAAAACACATGAACAGCAATAAAGCAGTAATAATAAACAATACAAAACCATCAACAGACAATAAGTGAAAAGGGCTGTTTGTGATGGTGTGTTATGGTTGGCTGTAGTATAAGGAGTAGGTGGTTTTCAATCCAGTTTCTTTAACATTTAGTGGAAGACGAGGGGCACAGTGGCAGAGGGCTCTACTGATCTATGAGGTTTTGTTAACTAAGGGAATGTGGCAACGTCCAAGTCTGAAAAGTGAAGCCAAAGCTACAGGATCATTAACACGCAAACCTTCTTATCATATATCATTTAAAAAGAAGTGTGTTTCTATAGAAACTAGTTACCACTAGGTGTAAGTTGTGAGCCATACACCTAATGTGCACATAGTTACCATCAGCTATTGCCTTAACCATGTTAGTGGCATTATCTGTGACAAAATACTCAACAGAAAACTTCGCTCCAACATCATCTTGCCATTGTTTCACAATGGCCTGGAGGTGATGTAAAATGTTGCTTGCTGTGTGATCTTCATTAAGAACCTCCATCTTGAGAAGTGCTGTCACACGTTTATGTTCAATAAATATTTAAAATATTTCAATAAAAATTTGCTCGTCCAGATGTCAGACGTGCAGTGCACAAATTTCCCTTCAATTTTTGAGAGAGCTTCTTTTACTTTTGTTTTCGCATCTTGGTAAAGTTGTGGTATAACTGTGCGAGAGAAATGCCAACGAGATGGTAGTTGGTATCGAGGTGCAACCACATTGAGAAGCTTGCGAAAAAAAACCTTTATTCTCCACTACTGAGTAGGGCATCAGGTCAAGGCAAATCATTTCTCCCACTGTTTATTTGCTTTGCAGTGGGGTTGGTTGGGTGGATAAGCCTGTTTTGCATTAAGTGCAGCTAATATAGGTGATTGAAACTGACTTGCAGGGGCAGAACATGGCTGTGATGATGATTTGGTGCTGGTGGGGGGATTTGTGCTTGTGGGGGGTTTGGCAGACAGTACCAGGAGAGGATGCTTTAAGTGCATGTGATTATGCATAGCAGATGTTGACAGATGTTTGATATCTCTGCCTCTGCTGATTTGACTTTTGCACACATCACATATCACTTTGGTTTTATCTGCAGCACTGACGGTAAAATGCTTCCACACAGAACAAGTTTTTTTGGCTGGTGGAGGACCAAGAGATGGCTCAGCAGCAGCCACACTCTTTTCTATGTGGTTGCCCAAATCCATGTGGGGAGTTTCAGCTAAGAGTGACGGAAGCTATGCTAAGGTTAACTAGCCTAGCCTATAGCCTACATTTTGCTGTCTGCAAAAGACAGAGTAACAAAAACGTACCATATAACTCCCACAAGTGCATACAATTCGACACAACTACACAAGCATTTTTTTAAACCTTTTTAACCGAACGTTAACGTTACTGTCAACAGCCTATTGTCTAAATGACTGAGCTAACAGAGCTACGTAAACGGCGCGAACATGAGAGCACCCGACTGCAGACGTCAATAACGCAGCGTAACGGAATAATCTCCCGATCAAACTCCGCTTCCCGAAAGTTATAAACTGCCTCCGGAACCCAGTTAATGTACAAAAAAATCTATTCAATAAAAATAGAGATGCAGTTAAGTGTTTTTCCCCCCCCCCGAGCCCTCTCTGTTGCTGTGTGGAGCAGCCTGTGTCAGTCACCTCTTTTATTTCCCCTCCCCGACTCCTGAACGTCACTCACTCATCCGGGGCATGCACTGCGGATGAGGAAACGCAGCTTTTGATATAAAGTTTTTCTTGTTCCCGAATACAATTATTTTTTAAAGTATTTGTTCGAAATAAGTATTCAAAACCACATTATTTGTGCCTTTCCGATACCATTATTCGGGTTCGGCTCCACCCTAATAACTATATTATTAGAGTATATAATTATTATTATAACTATGTTTTCTGGCGCATACAAGAAGTTCCTCTAACCAAAAGACCAAGATTCCTTGCCAAATAGAACATCGCGGAACACAAATCAATGTTCCTTTTGATGGAGATATGCCGATACGGCGTTCACATGACCAAAATTTCGGTTAGAAAAGTGGTAACCAAGGTAGCATATTCGGTTTTTGCCGGTGTTTACATGGCCGGCGCGACCGGGTTTATTGCTAATGTTCCGGTTTTGAACGGGTTATTGGCTGCATGTAACCGGAGTCATAGAGACACAGACACAGAGACATATAGTGTTAACAACATTGGGGAAGAGTGGGGGCTAACGTTAAGCTAAAGCTAACTCCTTATCAGAAATCACTATGCAGTATTTTCCTCGCCAACAGACAGTCTTTAGCAAACCAAATGGATGAACTTTGGCTACTGATCACCACTCAGAATGATTATGGACGGAAACTAGTAACAACAGCGCTGTTCCCGATAGCATCACTGAGCCAGAAGAGACGCTACGTTCTCTGGTCACATTCTCAGGCCTACTGGGGATATTTGGAGGCTGCAGAGTGACTTTGGTTCATGGTTAATGTTGAACCCTGTTTTAACTTTATGATGGATTGTAATGGATAAAAAAATTATTACAGTTGTCATGTATGAACGTGGCAGAAAATCTTCCAGATTAAAGTGCCAGAAATCTTAAAGTGAATAAATGTCCAGAGATATTTTCTTCCACCACTGCTCAGAAAAACTCAGACACAGAAAGAGTTGGTCTTTGAAGCTTAATGAAGTTTAGTTTATGGTGTATATTGTGCATGCTATGATTACAAATACAATTTTACAAACTAAATCATGAATGTTTGAAGACTTTGTGGTTCTGGTGCCGGTTTAGGATCAATTCAAGTTGTCACAGACTGCACCTTTAACCTTTGTGTTTCTTTAATGTTAGGCCAGAAATAACTTACAGGAGTCCTCTAGTTGAAGTCAATTATCGTTAGTGACAATATTGCAAATAGTTACAGCTGATGCATAAGGAATCAGACTTCCTTCAAGAGAATCCTCTCTCGCCCTACCGCTAACAGTCTTTCCGGGAGTCTGAATGCCCGACCTAACATTACCCTCGCTCTCTTTATCCTTCTTCAGATTCCTCCTTCTGCAACGATGTGTGTTGTTATCAGTGCACCTCGTTCCATCACCAGACCATTGTTCTCTCTGCGTATCTGGACAGTTAATTTTAATACTGTGTTAATGAATTTACAGGCCGCTTCTCTGATCCAGCTGCACCCCCAACAAGTCTTTTCCCTATCACTCCTAGGCCTTAAGGCACAGAGAAAGCAAGGTCAAGGTGGCTTGAGACTCTCTTAATAAATTTCTACCAAATATATACTTCATGTTACTATATACCTAATTAGATTCTGCTCAGAGAAAAGGGTCAAGTTAAATTGTAGCATAGGATATGGGCACAAAGATATACAACCATAAATAACAAATATGTTAATTTATTTAAATTACAAATATAAAGATAATTGTGGGAGCAACTTTCTGATAACAAAAAACACCTTCAACTCACAATCACTTGTTACTTGAAGCAGCGGTCAAAACACTGTATGGCTACAAACCAAAGGCCCCTAACTGAATGACAGCTAGGCTTTTATACACCAGCTGATGCAATTACTACCTTAATCAGCTGATTGTAAAATTCATGGTTACGTTTGTTTTTTTTTTTTTTTTTTGTTTTTTCTGTCGGTGTTCCTGTTTCCTGTTTTATTGTGATAGTCTGGTTTGTCTTGTCCAATTTACTTCCTGAGTTTTCCCGCCTTTGTTGATTGTCCTGCCCCGCCCTGATGTGTTTCACCTGATGTTACCACCTGTTCCTTGTTTGCTCCCTACCTCATGTATTTAACCTCTGTGAATCCCTTTGTGTCTTGTCGGATCGTTTTGTAGCCATGCCCTTGTGTTTCTTCCCTGTACCTTGTGTCTGTTTTCTGTGTCAGTTTATTATTTTGTGAGTTTCCAGTCCCTGTACTGCCGCCTTTTGTTATTAAATTCCTGAGTACCACAACCTCCTGCCTGCCTGCCTGCTCTCTCTGCATTTTGGGTCCTCAACGTCCCTCGCCCCGTAACAGTAAATGTAAATGGACTGTTTTTATATAGCGCTTTTCTAGTCTTAACAACTACTGAAAGCGCTTTTACATGGTACAGGAATCATTCACACACATTCATACGCTGTGGCTGAGGCTGCCGTACAAGATAAACATTCACACACATTTACACTCCGATACACAGCATTGTCAAAAGGCTGTGACGATATGCCACGCATCAAGATCAATTAACACAAATTGTCAGTTTACAATGAGTCTAGTTTACTGTAATATCACTGCATTTACGCACAAGTTATCAAAATAAAAGTTAATATCGAAATCATAATTTTGGCTCCAACAATATTAAAGATATACACATTCAAATTCATTAAAAGGGTTAGGGTTGGGTCATTTAAAGGCAGAGACAGAATTGGTCCACTAGAGAGCGCTGACACATGGAGCATCACACCGGGCCTGCTGGGCCGTATAGTGGAGCATTACACCGGGCCTGCTGGGCCGTATGGTGGAGCATTACACCGGGCCTGCTGGGCCGTATGGTGGAGCATCACACCGGGCCTGCTGGGCCGTATGGTGGAGCACCACACCGGGCCTGCTGGGCCGTATAGTGGAGCATCACACCGGGCCTGCTGGGCCGTATGGTGGAGCATCACACCGGGCCTGCTGGGCCGTATGGTGGAGCATCACACCGGGCCTGCTGGGCCGTATGGTGGAGCATCACACCGGGCCTGCTGGGCCGTATGGTGGAGCATCACACCGGGCCTGCTGGGCTGTATGGTGGAGCATCACACCGGGCCTGCTGGGCCGTATGGTGGAGCATCACACCGGGCCTGCTGGGCCGTATGGTGGAGCATCACACCGGGCCTGCTGGGCCGTATAGTGGAGCATCACACCGGGCCTGCTGGGCCGTATAGTGGAGCATTACACCGGGCCTGCTGGGCCGTATGTGTGGAGCATCACCCGCCGGCCTGCTGGGCCGTATGGTGGAGCATCACACCGGGCCTGCTGGGCCGTATGGTGGAGCATCACACCGGGCCTGCTGGGCCGTATAGTGGAGCATCACACCGGGCCTGCTGGGCCGTATGGTGGAGCATCACACCGGGCCTGCTGGGCTGTATTGTGTAGCTTATAAGTGCAACATGGAGCTTGAAGATGTAAAGAAAATAATAAAAATTCACAAAGAATTAACTTTGAGCAAGTTTGGAGGAATGTCAGAGGTATGGAACCATTTTAAACAAGTTGTGGGCAGTGAGAACATATGTGTCGGCTTTGTTGAGTGCATTAAAGGAACACAGCGACTTATTGGGACTTTGTCTCATTCACCGTAACCCCCCCAGAGTTAGCACAGATCCTGGAGGTAACTGGTTCATCTAGCCTACAGCTCCCAATAAGTGACAAAATAACGCCAACATGTTCCTATTTACATGTTGTGATTTGTATAGTCACAGCATGTACAAATAACAAGGTCACATGACACACAGCCATCTTCTAACCGTATACATACTGGGAACTATATTCTCAGAAGGAGAAGCACTGCTACTCTCTGCTACTTGGGCGGAGTGATATGCTCACAGCACCTGAGACAGGGGCGGATCTACAGGGGGGCAAGGGGGGGCAGCTGCCCCCCCACTGTAGGGCCTTGCCCCCCCTGCTGCCCCCCTAACTTTGGCATTCAAAAAACTTTGCTTGTAAAAACAAACTGCCACTATGTGCACAGGCTTCTTAAAACATTTAAACAAACAATTAATTTATATTAATTCATAATAAATAATAATTGTAGATGTAATCTTAGCCCCCTGCCCCTCAAATACTTAGCTACGTCCCTGCATCAAACGTGCAGAGCGCCCGTTCGCACATTCAGGCTCGCACAGCGGAGTCTGCTGCGATGTGGGGCCCTGCATCCCGGCAAAGACTGGAGCGACTGAGCTGCCCCCCTCCCGAGCCTCTCAAAGTGAAGTCTGTTTCCCCAGGTGAAGTTAAAACACACGCGTTTCATCTAAAGTTAAATTTGTAATAATTATAATGTCTGCTAAAGGCGAGTCAGTATCAACAACAGCGCGTCTGTTAGCCAAAAGTCAAATTGCTCCCTCGGTGGTTTGTAAGCGCATTCTGCTGTTTGATTAGTTTGATTTCAGTAAAGACAAGAAGAGCATAATACAGAATATTACAAACTGGCATGTTTGAATTCATAACGTTTACAGAGGGTCGCCGTTTCGGTGGCGTTACGTTACAACACACTACACAGTGCTTGCTGAGACCGATCATTTGTATATGATTAGTTAAGGAGTAGGCTACTATAAAATCCACTTCCTCTCACATATCACGGCAATACGGCTGCACAAATTAAACCAGGCAACATGCTTTACTGTCAAACTGGGAAAACAACAAATACAACGGGATTAAGAAGGCTAGTCTAAACATAACTGAGCAGACGAGATTTATTACATGTACAGTGGCTGCTGGGTGTTTTTAGGACATTACTACGGTGGCTGTGAAGGACAAAACGCCACAACAATTCAGAAAACACAACCCGGTCTCACGGCAGTTTGTGTAAATGTCATTATTTTTAATCTATTGATATTTGTTCACAGGGATGTTTTCGTTTTTTTCGTGGGGGCTAGCACGAAATACCCTACGGGGGAAAGGATGCCTCACACGCCGGGAGATGGCCGCTGGGGACGCACCACAATAACGGGACGGTTGTGATTAGGAAGACTACGGGAAACAAAACGCCACACGTGGGACGCGATCCCCGCTCGCCCGGGTGAACCTTCAGTGTTGTTTGACCCACCCACCACCCCGACCAGCCTCCCTACGCAGATTTGGGGCTTTTTATACTACTCCCTACCATTTTCGTGCTGTGATCACGAAATATGCTTCCCATTGAAATACATTACTTCACATTTTCGTGCTGGCCACCACGAAAAAAAAGAGGAAAACGTCCCTGTGAACACGTATCAATAGATTAAATAACGTGACCATTTCACGAACTGTCGTGAGACTTGGCTGGAAAACACTTTGTATTTTGTGAAATGTCATGTTTTGTTAAAAGTGCGGTAAGTGATGCACATACACAAACACATACAGCTCCCCTCCCTTTCAGAAGCTCCACCCCCAGGATTCAGGGACAGGTAACTACTGCCCCCCCACCCCTCCAGTCCCTACCATCAACTGTTGTTACCTGTTGCTGATTGGCTGGAATAGTGGTTTGTTTTCCGTTTCCACGGCCAGGGTTGTGTGTTAACACACAGAGAACAGAGAGCTAGGTGACCGTGAGGAGACATTTCCTGAACTACCATCACTTACTCTTCCTTTAAAAGGATTTGGTGAAATGTGGTATTTTGTAAGATGTAAAGAACTGGTTAACAGACAGATACATGACACCAAACTATCTGAAAAGTAATAAATAACAAATATAAAGCTGAGGTTGTTGGCTGACTTTGTGTAACATTTTAGTTGCGCTGTTTTGAACATAGTTTAGGATGTTGACTCCGATGTTAGTTGAAATGAACAGTTTATTGGAGGCTGTATCAGGTTATTGTTATTTTAGTTATTCAGAGAAACATTAAAGCTAGCTTAGCTCTGTTACTCAACACGTAATGGTATTTTCTCTCATGTGTTTTATCAGCCGGGAAGAGAAAGAAGGTGTGACAGATTCAAAGTTTTTCCTCTTTTGAATCACAGATGCTCAAAGTAGGTTCTTTTAACACTTTTTATAGTGTGTTGATCTATCGCCCTCCCGGCCCGGCAAACATCTTTCTTACTGATTTTACTGACTTCCTATCGTCTATCATCAAACTGGAAAAGGTCTTAATTATTGGAGACTTTAACCTGCATATTGATGATTCTACATGTAACACAGCTGCTGATCTCCTTTCTATCACAGACTCTTTTAATTTTACTCAACATTGCTATGGACCTACACACATTAAGGGTCACACCCTGGACCTTGTCTTCTCTCTTGGTCTAGATATAGCAAATGCACGGTGGAAGATGTTCTTGTGAGTGATCATAGTTGTGTGGTTTTTTGAGATTAACTTTCCTCTGGATCCTCCGCCCCTGAGAATTAGGGCCCAAAGGCGGATTATGAATCATGATGCTGCTGAGAAGTTCTCTGCCTTGTTCGACCCATGTTCTCTGATGGGATGCAGTGATGCAGATGTTTTTATCCAGTCTTTTAATACTCAGTGTTTAACAATTTTAGATAAAATAGCACCTGTTAAATCAAGCATTATCCCTCATAAAAAACCCTGTCCTTGGATTGATGAAACAATCCAAAGTTTTAGGAGAGATTGTAGAAAAGTTGAACGTCTCTGGAAAACTACTAAACTTGTGGTTCATAGGATTCACCTTAAGGATCTAAGGGTTACTTTAAACGAGATGCTGAGAAAGGCCAGAACTTGTTTCTTTTCTCAGTTTATATCCTCAAATAAGCATAACCCCAGAATTTTATTTGACACCATTAATGCTTTAGTGTCTCCTTCTGGCCCACAAGCAAGTGTGCTTCTAAATCGGACTGTGATGAATTCCTCCACTTCTTTGTGAATAAGATCAGAGATGTTAGGACCAACATCTTACCATCACTTCCTCAGAACTCTGCATGTGACTTGTCTCCCGCTCATTTTTGGTCCACTTTTAAACCTGTGACACTGAATGACATAATTTCTCTGCTACAGACTTTGAAACCCTCATCTTGTCCTATGGATGTTGTCCCTACTGTGCTATTTGTACAAGCTTTTGACTCCATTGGCCCCTGCATTGTTGAGATGCTAAATACCTCACTTTTAACTGGTGTCGTTCCTAGTTTTTTTAAACATGCTGTTGTTAAGCCTGTACTTAAAAAGCCCACGTGATCCACTTCAACCTAAGAACTACAGGCCAATATCAAAACTATACCTTTCATGTCAAAAATTTTAGAAAAAGTTGTAGCAGAGCAACTCACCCTTTTCTTAGAGAAGCACGAGCTGTTTGATAAATTCCAGTCTGGTTTCCGTAAAAGGCATTCTACGGAAACTGCACTTCTAAAAATCTCTAGTGATATTATGACGTCAGCTGATTCAAAGGATTTTACAGTTTTGGTCCTATTGGACCTTTCTTCTGCGTTTGACACTATCGATCATACCATTATGATAAATAGACTTCGTGATCTGGTTGGGATGTCTGGATCAGTTTTAAAATGGTTCTCATCCTACCTTTCTGGTAGACGTTTTAGTGTTCATGTTAATCAGATATTGTCTGAAACTGCAGAGTTGTCGTGGGGATACCTCAGGGGTTTGTCTTGGGACCTATTCTGTTCCTCTTGTGTATATATTTCCTTTAGGACAGATAATTAGTCAATTTAGAGACATATCGTACCATCTCTATGCGGATGATATCCAACTTTACTGTTCTTTTAAGGAAACTGAGTTCTCCAAACTGTCATCTTTAATAAACTGTTTGTCTAGTATCAAACAGTGGTTATGTGACAACTTTCTGCTTTTGAACTCAGAAAAAACAGAAACTCTAATTATTGCCCCTGAAAGTCGTATCCCTGAGATAAAGCGTCATATTGGGGACTTAGGCTTGTCTGTCCAGCCGAGTCTCAGGAGCTTAGGTGTGGTTTTTGACTCAGCTATGTCGTTGGATCACCACTCTAAACTATTAGTTAGGAACTGTTTCTTCCACCTGAGAAATATCTCTAAGTTAAGACCACTTGTCACTAAGGATGAATTAGAGATGATCATTCATGCTTTCATTTCTTCACGCTTAGATTACTGTAACAGTCTTTTTACTTGTCTGAGTAAGAATCAGCTTTATCGTCTCCAGACTGTTCAGAACTCTGCTGCAAGGCTTTTAATGCACATTAACAAAAGAGCACACATCACGCCTGTTTTAGCAGCACTTCACTGGTTACCAGTCCAGTATAGAATTCAATTTAAAATTCTTGTCATTACTTTCAGAGACTTGCACGGTCAAGTTCCTTTCTACATCTCTGATTTGATACAGCTACATACCCCCACCCGTAGTCTGAGATCATTAGGTCAGATGCTCTTAGTGGTTCCCCGCACTAATTTTAAAACTAGAGGGGATCGGTCATTCCAAGCAGTGGCTCCTAGGCTGTGGAATGACTTGCCTCTCTCGCTACGTTGTGTGGATTCTGTCGAATCTTTTAAAAAGCAGCTGAAGACTCTGCTGTTCAACCCGGCTTTTACTTAGTCGATGGGTTTTTTATGGTTGTTTGTTATATTTTCTATTTGTATTTCAATGTGCTCGTATTGTGACTTCTTGTGTTGAATTGCATTTCATTGTGAAGCACTTTGTGATTTTTATCTGTGAAAGGTGCTATACAAATACATTTTACTTACTTACTTACTAATGTAACATCCTGGTACCACACACACACACACACAATCACACCAGGGGCCTGTACTACGAAGCAAGATTTGGTGTTAACGAGGTAACATCAGGTTCAGCCCAGGGTTTTCTGTATTACAACGGTGGATCACTTGTTATCGGATTCAATCGCCGTGGTAACTTAACACCTAACCTGGTCGGGAGCAGGTTATGTTGGAGATCAGAGATCAACCGGGGTTAAAGCACCGCCTACTGACCAATCAATATGCAGTGTGCAAAAAAATCTTTTTGAATTTGAATCAAGATTCAAGATTCAAGTTTCAACGATTCAAAATCGATTCAAAATCGATTCAAAATCGATTCAAAATCGATTCATAGAATTCCAAAAATCGATTCATATTTTTTTTCTTTTCGTTTTGACACTATTGTCCTGAAATTACATCACCTCGCCATTACCATAGATGGCGCTGCGTTGAATTCACACGCCTCGGCACAGCGAAAGTTAAGTATTTTGGAAACACCACAAACACACAAATACACACACACACACACACACACACCTAAATGTGTATCCATTATGTAATTCTGACACATAACAAAAGTTGTGTTGAATGGACTGTAGTTGCCACAGTTGTAAAAGAAATGGCCTAATTTGAGGAAGTTCAATGTGCCCAGTCGAGTTCACATTTAACAGTCAACCTGGTAGCTGTAGTACTCCTTATACCACATTTAGCAGTATTTTTTGTTAGCACTTTAAAGCTAAATGTAAAAGCTCTTTTTATTTAACAGTTTAATATTTTTTATATATATTTTATATATTAAATGTATTTGAAAGCTGACCAAAGCTTGGCACTTTGCAGTTATTAGTTTTTAAAGTAATATCAAACTACATTTAATTTGTTGTTTTTTTCTTTTAAATTGTAGGTCTACTGCAATCACATGGGAAAAGTATCTACATTTACATATTGTGAATCGTTTTTTTGAATCGAGAATCGTTTTTGAATCGAAAATCAATATTGAATGAAATCGTGAGCCTAAAAATCAGAATCGAAACGTGACATTTTCTGAATCGTACACTCCTAATATGTTTGTCATGACTCACTCTTTAAGTGACACACAAAGGTTTATTATCACGTCATCACAAACCCAAAAGATAATAAAATCATGATCTCAAGAAATGAAATATTTTTTACAATCACAGCTGTTCTCAGCCTCCGTGTGCAGATAAAACTCTGATGGAAGAAAATTCTCACATAACACAGAATGACATGATGTGTAGAAAGCAAGAAAAACTCACCCTGGAATCATCTTTCAGTTCAGTGATGGTTGTTCCTTTCTCAGCTGTAACGTTGTTTTTCTCTTTGCAGGCTAACTGTTTCTGATGTTCAGAATTATGGAGGGAATATTTATTCATAATTCAAATTGAAAGTCCAAAGAGAAAATGAAGCAAGATCAAATTAAAAATAGTATTCTTTTAATTAAAAATAGTATTATTTTAATTAAAAATAGTATTTTAATAAAAAATAGTATTATTTTACTACACTACTAGGAAAAATCATGCCATAATTACATGTGAAATGTAAAAGCTTAAATGGAAATACTTAAATTAAAATTTCAAATAGAAAAAAAGAAATAATTTATTTTAGCCTTTCCCTTTATAATTTTCAATTTGACATTTTATCTTTCAATTTTATGTTTTACATTTGACATTTTAAGATTCACCTTTTAGTTTTTGATTTAACATTAAGCTTTTCATTTAGAAGTGACAGGTTTCAATTTAAATGAGGAGGCGTGGCCCAACGGCTGGTGGGGGGGTCTGAAACCACTTCCAGCTGACAGTGGTTGCTGTGAGTATTACTGGCCACCGGTAGGCAAGCGATCCCGGCCACCTCCAGCTGAATCTCGCGGCTCGGCTGCGGCTCATAGAGATTCGGCGTGTCCCCTTTTTTTTCGTCTAGGGAAGAGAGGGAGGGAGGGAGCCCGGTTCAGCCTGCTGGAGAAGCCGGTCTCCTTCCCTTGTTCGGGCCGGGGCACATCACTACGGGCTGTAGCGGCGATGATGTCGAATGTCTAGATGAGCCGCAGCTGAGCCTTGCATGTCACTTCTAAAAGTTCTGTGGTTGCGAAGCCGGTTGGATGTACTGCCAAATTCTCTGAAGTGCCTTTGGAGACGGCTTATGGTAGAGAAATTAACATTCAATTCACGGGCAAAAGCTCTGGTGTTGTGTTATAAAATTGCACATTTTAGAGTGGCCTTTTATTGTGTCCAGCCTAAGGCACACCTGTGCAATAATCCTGCTGTCTAATCAGCATCTTGATATGCCACACCTGGGAGGTGGATGGATTAGGCTCGTTCGAGATGAGCCAAATCTGCGCAGAATCGATCACCGGCGATCGCCGCCAATGCATGCTGGGTAGATTTGTGTCCGACTTGATCCCGACTTGCTCTGACGTCATGCACACGCAGCAACGATAACTTCACGAGACCAAGGCGGCCGAGTTCTGAGACGAGGTAGCGCAGTTGCTTTTCACCAACTGCAAGAGCCAGGCGACGCAGGTGGACCCAGTGCATGCTGGAACGCCGGCCTCTCAGCTGATCGAACAGCTGATTGGTTCAGAATCGACTCAACATGATGACGTTTTATATAAACTTTTATTGATTTTGAATCGGAGGGATTTTAACTGCGATTTGTCTGATTTAAAAGCTTATTCCTTACAGAACACATGTTGTGTGGCTGATAGTGATGTTTAGAAGTCAGAGAGACTAAATCTGTTCAGATTACAGATCATCTACAGTGTGTTGTTAATTAAAATCAGCAACAAATCGCATGTAGGGAACTTTGACAACTACTCTGTCATAATAAAACCAACTGGAGACTGTGTAGGAGCTGATATATGGCTCTGATAACATTTTATTAAATCGGAATCGGTCCCGAACGGACCACAGTGTTTATGTCACTTCCTGTTCAGCCTGAAGGCTGCTGGAATCAGCTGTAAACTGTCCGACTTGAGAGCGGGTTTTTGTCCCCGCCCCCCGCTGCTGCCGCCTGCTCTCGTCTACTTTACAGGCGAGGAGCAGTTCATCTCCAACGAGCCTGCTAAAAGAAAGACAGCTTTGTATCGATGATTCTCTGTCTGGAAGTGACATCTCTGTTACTTATTTAGCTGTAGTTATGTTTTATGTATGGATGTTTAGTTCTAGATAATGTACGGGTTACATTGTGTTGTGGCGGCTGTAATATGTTTTCTGTATTCTTTATTTTGTGCAAAGTAGACTATGTTGTGTGTTGCAGTTGTTAATTGTAAATTGTCCCCACGCTTGAAATAAATATATTTGTTATTAATTGTCAATATTGCACAATAACACTCCTACTATTGTGTGTTTTATTATTGTGGAGAATGTAGAAAATAGTTGGAGGTAAAACCGTTATGGACCTGAACGTGTCCCAGACTTTAGAGTGACACAGAACTCAAACACAGGAGGAGGTCAGAGCCTGAAATGATCTGACCTGAAAACATGATCTGAAACTGGGAGGAGATGGTTTCCTTTAAGATGGGAATCTGACTCAGCTCATTTCCTTCATGCCAAGTTCTTTATACAAAGTGTTTACTATTTCTGTGGCATATTTCTTCCTCTTTCTTAGTTCTGCTTCATACTGCCCAGTGATAACAGATGCAGACATTAATGTTGAAAATGTGAAAGTCCATTTACTACAAGCTATTATCAGCAGGATGTCTTTTGGTTCAACCTGATCTCACAGAATTCCATGAAATGAACACGGTCCCTCAAATCAAATCTGTGGCAGTTTCACGAAATCGCAAAACATTACGTGATGGGCCCACGGAAGAATTCCATTAAATAAACACGGCCCTTAAGTTAAGAAAAAGTGTGTGGGCTTACGGTTCTGTGACACGGGATGGAAAAGAAGAAAGCGACCTTAGGAAACTTGACATGTGGGACACAATCCCCGGTCTCCTCATAGTGGGCGTGGCCTATTGGAACCATGTTTGGATTCACCTCTTACACTGAGGTCAATTACTTCAAATTTACAGAGTATATCAACAATGCATCATATACCTCACATCCAAAAATTACACTTGAACCACTAGGTGACACTATAATCCACGTGGAGGCGTTTTGGTCTCACACATGTAATCATAACACCGGCTGAGCTGAAAGATATTCTAACAGAACATATAAATCAGAAAGAAGAAACATTTCTTCAGCCTTGTGTTGTTCAGGATAATAGATAAAGCAAGGCTTGACCTAGTCTGATCTGTGCATCATGGTGATAGATGAATGTAACAGTGTATTCATCAGTTACTGGTCCAGTGAACTAAGACAATAATTAGGGAGGATTGTACAATTAGGATATGTTTTATAATTGTACAATCCTCCGATATTATAGTCCCAGTTCACTGGAGAGGAAACACACTGTGTGCTAAAAATGGCAAATAAAATGCACATGGAAGAGGAACATACATGATCCTTTGTTAAAGAATACAAAAAGAAATAAATCATCTAAAATAATTAAAGGTGAATTGATCTCTGACCAGTCTTCCATTGGTAGAGCCACTAACACGTGTATAGCACTTTATATATTGTCCTTCCATCACTGACTTCATTTAAAACACATTTGCAACTGCTATAATATATTCACCAAACGTCTAACAACAATATGAACAGCAGTCTTCATACAGCAATATAACAGCAACAATGCAAACAACTGTTGTATTTTAATGCAAGTTAATAGTAATAAGGTAAAACCACTGCTGAGTGAACAGAAAAGGCTCCAGAGCAGGCTAGCTGCACAGAATAAATCTCCATGGTAACGTAGGTGCCTCTGCTTTTGAGCAAACCAAGTCAAGGCTTAATTCATCCAGGATAACTGGAATATCCCGGCTGAATCCTTTATCGTGGTTTTGTGCAATACCCCTCTGAACACTACAGGTTGCAGTTATGTAAATAAAACTATAACTAACTTGTAAATCAAAGTAATAACTAAACATCCGGGATGTCCCTCCCCTTCCTCTCTGTCTGTGTTTCCGTTCTCAAACTCCTTTCTCTTCGGGAAACAACAACAACACGCTTTGGAGAAAAAGTGGACGGTGCAACAAGGCAGGTCTGCTTGGTTCTTTCAGGGAATGATTGTAAAGATTTATAAAGAATATGTTTAGATAATTTCATCTCTAACTGGGAGGTTTTGGGACTGATTGGTGGGATTGCTGTGGACGAAGTACACATGGAGACACTGGTAAGAGCCAATGAGGTTTAACCATGTATCAGCTGATTTATATAGCTCAGGTTACTGGAATTGTCAACAGTTAACTTCATGTAATATTGGATGAGGAGTTTTCTTCTGCGGGGTGCAAATGTTCCACCAGAACCAGAACCAGATCCTTCCTGAGACTATTTAGCAGAGCCACCGTGGCTGTTGTCACTACCCAAAATGAGTAGAGTGCAGCTTTGAGTTGCGCATGCTCAGATTTAAACGGTTTACGGCATAACGTGTCATACCCGATGTTAGCCGAGTCAGACCGGCTTTGGTCGAGTGCAAATGTGAGTTGCGCATGCTCAGATTTAAACTGTTTACAGCATAACATGTCTTACTGAAATTTGTGAAATCTGTAAAATAATAAACTTTTCTCTTTACATACAATAACAGAAGATGGAAATCATTTCTAAAACGTTTTAGCTATCTATCATTGTTTGGTTGCTAACGTTAGCTCAAAACGCCATTAAAGTGACAGTCTTTGTGTCTGATTGCTAACTTGTAGCTAGCAGTCATTTCAAAAACGTTTTAGCTGTCTATGATTGTTAGATTGCTAACGTTAGCTCCAAACGCCATTCAAGTGACAGCCGATGTTGTGTTTGATTGCAAACTTGTAGCTAGCAGTCATTTCAAAAACGTTTTAGCTATTTATGATTGTTTGACTGCTAACATTAGCTAAAAACGCCATTAGCATCTAGTAGGCTAGCTACTTGATTGCTAACGTTAGCTAAAACGCCGTTAGCATCTAGTAGGCTACTTGATTGCTAACGTTAGCTCAAACCGGCGTTACCATCTTGTAGGCTACTTGTCGCAAAGTGACGCATGCGCAACTCACATCTGCACTCGTCGCAAAGTGACGCATGCGCAACTCAAAGCTGCACTCTGCTCATTTTGGGTAGTGACAGCTGTGTCTGGAGCACAGCGCCATCCAGGACAACTGTGATTGGTTTATTTTGTGTAGTTATTATATAATGCATTGATATTACATTCACGGTGCCACACAGGAAGCTTAGTTCATTTTGTTTTCCCAGAATGCTTTTCACCTCAGGGTGGAGAATTTACCTCTTTACTGATGGTTTGAACAGAAATATATTTTATTAATAATATTAACTTAATGGCTTTTCAAAACAAATGTAATTTGATCTAGTACCAGCCGTGGATGTGCCGGCCTGTGGTTACTTATTTCCTTTCACTTCCTCTAATGGTTTTTAGTGACAAAGACAACAGGAAGTTGGAAATATTCTGAGTAATCATTATATATGAACCTCAGGATTTATGTGTTTATGTTTTGCATCCATTGCTGTGTTGAATCAGTTTTCTACATTTTCATGTTTTAATATGGACTGCTGTCTGTGAGCCTATTTATCCTCTGAGTCATTAAATCTTTAGTCAGAACTGAACACAAAGAACAGCTGAGACTGATAGGAATGTTTTTAGTTTACTACAGTTTTTTCCAACTGCTTACACACGTTTTCAAAACTATGTCTCCTTTTTTCAAAGCTCTACACACAATTCCTAAAACTGCACACACACAAAATGCTAAATGCCTCACATCCCCTTCATAATGAAACACAGCATTCAAAATACCATAAACACATCTCAAAATGAAGCATTTGCATCAAATGGCAAACACTTTTTTCATAATAGTAAATGTTTGGATATATCATGTACACACTGTTGTTCTAAATCTAAAGCTCTTTTGTCTTTCATAGGCTTATATCTACATTTACAATGTTCTAGAGAGACATCTGCTGAGAGGGGTTGAAAAGTGCACTGTAAAAAACTATGTAATGTTTCAGTAAAACACAAAATATTTATTGGGCAAAACATTACGTTTGTAGGAATAGCACAGTGTTGTATACAGTACAAACATATGTAAACCAAAGGTATCATTTTTAGAATAAACAATATATGTGTGTGTGTGTGTGTGTGTGTGTGTGTGTGTGTGTGTGTGTGTGTGTGTGTGTGTGTGTGTGTGTGTGTGTGTGTGTGTGTGTGTGTGTGTGTGTGTGTGTGTGTGTGTGTGTGTGTGTGCGTGTGTGCTTGTGTGTTGGGGCGGGGTAATTGTATGCACTTTGTGCAAAACAAAGTCTGATTGATTAGTAATGCTGAAATAGTCATTAGATAGTTGCATGCAGTATGGACGCCACTATAAAGCTACTCAAGATGGGCTTCTCTCATTGGTCAATCCGTGGTTCAATCAATCAATCAATCAATCAAAGTTTATTTATAGAGCACATTTCACAGATAAAAATCAACAAAGCGCTTTACAAGGTACATACAAACATACAATGGGGTAAAGAAAATACAGCATGACATGAGGAGAGACGAGGAGAAAAAGGCAACTCCCAGACTATGCCCCCGATAGGAGTACAGTGTGGCAAAAGGAAAAAAACACCTCAGCAACATATAAGCACATAACCAATACAAGAGCACACAAGACATACAATGGGGGAGGGGAGTGTTGGGGTGCAGGTATTCCAGCACAGGCAAGCAGACATCTGGTCCTGGTTGATCACATGATGAATAAGTGTGGCCCTGATCTCATCAGAGATGACTCTCCTTCTTCTCTTCTTCTTGTTGTCGTCCCCTGTCTCTCCCTCCTCCTCCCCTTACTCTCTGTGTATTGTTGGCATCCATTGTTAAAAACAGGTCATCTGACCTTTGACCTCTGTATAGGCCTATACTAAAGCAGTGATTGGTTAGTGTTCAGTTATGACATAATGTGTTTACACATGTGAGGAGTGTTGCTGCGTTCATGCCACCTCGGAATAACAGGCCACGCCCCCCTGGTTAAGTTGTTTTTCCGACTGGCAGCGTTCACATGGTCGGGATGCGTGTTCTTCTTCTGTTATATTGGCGTTTGGCATAACAACTTTTTGCATGACTGGCCCCAACGGTTGGCCGTAGCCGAGAGCATCAGGTGGTGAAAACATGGAGGCCACAATAACAGAAGATTTTCTGCTGTTTTCTTATGCGAGCATCCAAACAGCACATCGCCAGGTGTTTGTTTGTGTTATCTGCAGGACAACCAACGGGAAAAGACACGGATAATGTGTTGTTTTTATACATAGGCCTATTTATGAATCATTTTAAACATGTTATGTCTGTGTATGTTTCTTGGCAGAGGCATTTGTCCACAATAAACAGTTTATTGTCATTGAAACAGAGGTGGGTAGAGTAGCCAAAAATTGTACTCAAGTAAAAGTACTGTTACTTCAGAATAATATGACTCAAGTAAAAGTAAAAAGTAGTCATCCAAATAATTACTTGAGTAAGAGTAAAAAAGTACTCGGTGAAAAAACTACTCAAGTACTGAGTAACTGTTGAGTAACGTCTGATTTATTTTTTAACAAGCATTCAATCAGACGGACAAAAATACAAAATAATCATCTTTAGGCAAATTATAGTTCATCCAATCAATAAAATAAATAATTAATTACAAAATAGCTTAAATTAAAATAATCCAGGTAAATTCAAGTACTTAAAAAATAAAATCCATAAAATAATAATACATAAAAATAAATAAGCACAAGTAACACAAATTTCCAAACCTACTTTATTTTACCAGGCTCTGCAGGCAGAACTAGAACAAGGTCATGGAGCTGCTGTTTGGCCCTTTTACTAATATATATATATATAATATAAGGTAACCATGCTTTCATTATGAGGCCACCAAGGTGGATCACTTGTTACTGGGTTCAATCGCCGTGGTAACTCATGCTGGACGCCTAACCTGGTCGGGAGGAGGTTATGTTGGAGATCAGAGATCAACCGGTGTAAAAGCTCCGCCTACTGACCAATCAATACTCAGTGTTAAAGCCCCGCCTACTGACCAATCAATAGGCCTACTCGATTGATAACGGCATCACCGAGAGAGAGAGAGAGAGAGAGAGAGAGAGAGAGAGAGAGACGGGGGAAGAGTGCGCTCATAAAAGTTAAAACATTTATAGAAAAACATTCCCTGATGGGTATATTTATGAAATATATAGATTTGAATGGGAGGGAATTACATATTGGCTATTTCTATGCTTCTTGAGCCAATGCACACAGCGGTTTGAATTATGTTTTTTATATTTTTTATTTGCTCTCACGATCGCTTCCACTGGCAGGATAGCAACTGAAATAATAGGCTAATTACAGCAGTTTATGGAAAGCACAAGTGTAATTATTATCAGATCTTGGTCCTGACTGATGGGGAAGTGATATTAGGCTCGTTCGAGATGAGCCAGATCTGCGCAGAATCGATCACCGGCGATCGGCGCCCAATGCATGCCGGGTAGATTTGTGTCCGACTTGATCCCGACTTGCTCTGACGTCATGCACACGTGGGCAACGATGATCTCACGAGACCAAGGCGGCCGCAGTTCTGAGACGCAGGCAGCGCAGTGGCTTTTCACCAACTGCAAGAGCCAGGCGGACGCAGGTGGACCCAGGGCATGCTGGGAAACGCCGGCCTCTCAGCTGATTGAACAGCTGATTGGTTCAGAATCGACTCAACATGATGACGTTTTATCTAAACTTTTTATTGATTTTGAATCGGAGGGATTTTAACTGCGATTTGTCTGATTTAAAAGCTTATTCTGAACAGGCTGATAGTGATGTTTAGAAGTCAGAGAGACTAAATCTGTTCAGATTACTGATCAACTACAGTCTGTTGGTGATTAAAATCAGCAACAGATCGCATGTAGAGAATTCTGAGAGCTACTCTGTCATAATAAAACCAACTGGAGCAGTGGCGGATCTAGAAAATTTTACATGGGGGGGCAAAGGGGTAGCAAGAGATCTTGGTAGGGTGGCAGGGGAAGACGGTACATGGAAACCCTCATACATAAACTGATATGCCCTACTACGCCCCGCAACGCCCTGCTATGCCCTAAACTGCTACGCCCTAAACTGCTACAACTATTATTTCTATTCATAGTTCCATTATATTTTGTGTTACTATAATTACCATTATTATGAATCATAATTCTCTATATCTGTATCCATCTGTATGTAACCAGCGACCACCAAGACCCTGGATATGTCTGATGTTTCTGTTGCACCAAATGCTTGCTCTTGGGAGAATTGTTGGGTCATTGTAACTTAAAGAGTGTGGTCTAGACCTACTCTATCTGTAAAGTGTCTTGAGAAGAGTGAACTGTTGTTGTATATGTAAATATTTACATATCTAACCCTATAACATATACAACAGAATGGAAATAGCCAAAAACTGAAAACACATCATGTCACAGGACATGTTATGTTACTGTACTGCAATTTATATGTAAGGAGAATATAAACCAACCATATGGTCCAGGGGTTACTGCAGCCTCCTCTTCCTCTCTGTCATCTTCATCCTCCTGATCACTCTCTGCCTCTGTCCCTCTCTCTGAACCTGCAGCCTCCTCTTCATCCCTCACTGTCAATTCTTCCTTTCCCTCTTCTCTTTCACTCATTTCTGCATCTCCTTCTGTGGTCTTCTCCTGCTCTGACCTGCCTGGTCTCTCCAGTTTCCTGTCTTCTCCTTCTTCATTTCCCTCCTCCTCTTCCTCCTGTGCACTACTCAGGATTTTCTTGGCTGGCAATATCCCCACTTTTAGGCTTCAGCTAATATCTCCAGCTACTCTGGCCTGCAAAAGTCAAGATGTGAAAAGCTCTTGTTATTCTTGTATTACATTACACTGTATGGCCCTGTAGCTAATAAGTAGCCTAAAAAACATAACATAATCATAACATCAGACGAGATTTATTACATGCACACATCAGTTATGTTTAGACTAGCCTTCTTAATCCCGTTGTATTTGTTGTTTTCCCAGTTTGACAGTAAAGTATGTTGCCTGGTTTAATTTGTGCAGCCGTATTGCCGTGATATGTGAGAGGAAGTGGATTTTATAGTAGCCTACTCCTTAACTAATCATATACAAATGATCGGTCTCAGCAAGCACTGTCTAGTGTGTTGTAACGTAACGCCACCGAAACGGCGACCCTCTGTAAACGTTATGAATTCAAACATGCCAGTTTGTAATATTCTGCATTATGCTCTTCTTGTCTTTACTGAAATCAAACTAATCAAACAGCAGAATGCGCTTACAACCCACGAGGGAGCAATTTGACTTTTGGCTAACAGACGCGCTGTTGTTGATACTGACTCGCCTTTAGCAGACATTATAATTATTACAAATTTAACTTTAGATGAAACGTGTGTTTTAACTTCACCTGGGAAAACAGACTTCACTTTGAGAGGCTCGGGGGGGGGCAGCTCAGTCGCTCCAGTCTTTGCCGGGATGCAGGGGCCCCCACCGCAGCAGACTCGCTCTGTGCGAGCCTGAATGTGCGAACGGCGCTCTGCACGTTTGATGCAGGGACGTAGCTAAGTATTTGAGGGGCAGGGGGCTAAGATTACATCTACAATTATTATTTATTATGAATTAATATAAATTAATTGTTTGTTTCAATGTTTTAAGAAGCCTGTGCACATAGTGGCAGTTTGTTTTACAAGCAAAGTTTTTGAATGCCAAAGTTAGGGGGCAGCTGGGGGGGCAAGGCCCTACAGTGGGGGCAGCTGCCCCCCCACTGTAGGGCCTTGCCCCCCTGTAGATCCGCCCCTGAACTGGAGACTGTGTAGGAGCAGATATATGGGTCTGATAACATTTTATTAAATCGGAATCGGACCCGACCGGACCACTGTGTTTGTGTCACTTCCTGTTCAGCCTGAAGGCTGCTGGAGTCAGCTGGAAAACTGTCCGACTTGAGAGCAGACTTTTGTCACCCCGCTGCCGCTGCGCTCTCGTCTACTTTACAGGCGAGGCGCAGTTCATCTCCAACGAGCCTATTGATAAGTGTTGATTTACGCATCAGCGTCGCCTATTTTTTGTTGCCAGCTGACGAGACTGCACAACTACGTTTGATTGGTGAACAGTCACGTACGTGGGTAGAGCCTTTGGCGGAAGTCTCTCTCTCTCTCTCTCTCTCTCTCTCTCTCTGTCTCTCTGTCTCGCTCTCTCTCTCTCTCTCTCTCTTTCAAAATAAAACATTAAAATGAGCGATGCCGGGGAATACAAACAATGACGCGTAGAATACCAAAGAGGTAAAAAGAAAAGTAACGAGCTCATTGTAGCCCAATGTAGCGGAGTAAGAGTACAGTTTCTTCTTCACAAATCTACTCAAGTAAAAGTAAAAAGTATAGTGATTTAAAACTACTCCTAGAAGTATCATTTTTTCAAAAACGTACTAAAGTAAATGTAACGAAGTAAATGTAACTCGTTACTACCCACCTCTGCATTGAAATATGTTCAGTGAACCAAAGTCGCCTCCATCAAACGTCAGCTGTCAACAACGCGTCACCAACTGGGGAACTCGGTGATCAAAATCCAGGCCGAGTTTCCCACCTCTGAATCCCACAGGACGTTATGTGAATGGTGATGTTGTCACTCGGAAAAACGTTTTTCCGAAGTCCATGAACGCACGGTGTGTGTGTGCCCTGGTAAATAAGTGTAGCATTTTGATTGGTTGTGTTTAGAAAAGGAAAGCAAGTCACTTCCTGTTAGATTGTTGTGTCTTAGGTAGAGAATTGTGTGTAATGTTTTGAAAAAAGTGTTTTATGCTATTAAAAACTGAGTGAAAGGCTGAGAAATAGCTTCTGGTTTTGGAGATTTGCTTTGCAGTTTTGCACTTTGAGTGAGAGGTTTCAGAAATCGTGTGACATGAAAAGATTTTGTGTGTAAGCAGTTGGAAAAAACTGTAAGGAATGAAACAGATGAAACTCTGAATGTGTGCATGCTACCTTATGCCTCTACTATAGCTGTAAAAATAAAAGCTGAAGTAAACTAATGTGATGAAAGTACAAAAAATTTAACTAACACTCGCTGAGCTGAAAGATGTTCTAATTCAGAAAAT
>NC_053116.1:41761094-41818594 GCF_010015445.1 Perca fluviatilis
ATTTGATTAATTAAATTACACATTTTACCTCAGTAATACAACTCAATACAATTACATACATTTTGTAATTTAATAACATCATTTCATTACACTTAACTAGTCACTCCTCAACCCTGCATACATTTTGTTCCAAAATATAGAGTTTTAGAGTATAGAGAACAAATATTTCTATTAATTCCACAATTGTTTTCTTTTTTTAAACACGTATGATATCCAGTGTTGGGGGATTATTTTACATTACTGCTTATGAAGTAATGCCATAATATAATCACATTTGGCTGTAACTGAGTAATGTAACACATTAATGTTAATGTTACTGTTGTGTTGTGAGTTGATCGGAGTGAGTTGTTTAAGCCCTTTATGAGCTCTATGCCAGGCTCTTGCTGTGTTGCACTAGTAACACAGTAATGTAATGAGTAGAGTAATGAGTTACTATCCTTAGAGAATAACAAGTAAGGTAATGCATTATGTTGTTTTCTTTAAGTGAATAATGTATATTACACGTTCTTGAGTAGTGACCCCAACACTGATGATATCAAATATCAGTAGCATAATACCATCAAGAGATGGTTTTCAAAATAAAAGACTGTCTGTCTGTTAACTTCCTTGTAGATGCCTTTTAAAATATGAAGTAGTCTTGATGGAGCCACAGACTGGAGCACTGCAGTGCTTGCATATGGCTCTGTGGTTTCCAGGTGTTGGAATTGGTTCTTCAAAATGAACTAGTACAGATGAGCTTTTAGGCCTGCTATTATCTTCCATGTCGCTGTTATTACAGGTGTCAAATCTATAAATGTTTGTAACCTGAAGTTGTAAGGGACTTCTGAAACTTAAAAAGCCCAGTGTTAACCATCAAATTGTGTAGAAAAGAAGCTTTCAAACAAATATTCACCTCACATTGTTTGGCAACAATTTTAAATACTTGGTTAAAAGTAAAGCATTCTGGGAAATGGAGTCATGGTCCATCATGTTCCACAAAATTACAATTACAATAAATCAAACTTAACTAAGTGTTCTGTGACTAGATCTTTTAACATTCATTGCTGGGGAAAACATTTCCTGTTAATGTAATCTGTACAAGTAGTTCAAACTAATCAATCAATCAATCAATCAATCAATCAAAATGTATTTATATAGCACTTTACAAAAACCATCAGGTATCCAAAGTGCTTAACATCAGAAACACATGTCATACAATAGAAAGAATGAACATAGAAAACAGTAAAATCAGAAAAGGTTACACAGAAACAAAAGAATGAAATTGTCACACCACTGCTACGTATTAAAGGCCAGACGAAACAGATACGTTTTGAGTTTGGACCTAAAAAGAGCTCCATCTGTGATAGTGCGAATATCAGGGGGTAACTCTTTTCAGAGTCTCGGGGCAGCAACTGCAAAAGCCTGATCACCCCACCGTTTATACCTACCGCAAAGACCGGCTGTGCTCAGGCAGGGTTAAAATCTCTGATAAGTACTCCGGGGCCAGGCCATTAAGGGCCTTAAAAACAAACAATTAAATCTTAAAATCTATTCTAAAATGCACAGGGAGCCAATGTAGAGTGTAAAGAACTGGAGTAATATGTGCACGTCTAGATGTAATATCGTTTATAGAATATGTAATGCCATCATATCTGACATATATTGTAAAGCTTCATTGTTAAACACTTCACTTAAATTATGTATATGAATTTCTTTGAATTTTTATTGAATTTCAATTCTGCTTCCTTTAATTCAAATTTGAATTGTAATTCTAGATCCTGTTTTTGACATCAATTCAAATTCAATTCAAATTCAAGAATGTAATTGGAATTTAGGAGTCATTCTCAGTTCAATTCTGAATTGTGCACAAGCCTGGCTGCTGGGAACAGAGGTCTTCTGAAGACTTGGAGTTCAGCTTTTCTTTGAGAAAAGAACAAAGAACGGCTCTGAAGTCATTCTTAAAAAAGGAAGATGTGTTCGGAGTTATGCCGACTGGATATGGCAAAAGTTTAAAGTTTAATCTATCAACTAGCTTCTCTACCTTCTTCGTTTCTCTGCCTGGTTGTAGCGCTATCCTATTACGTGCAGAGGGATTGAGCTCCATCAATGGTGAGTTCCCAGACCCAACATCTGGATGTGGGTCTGGCTTGTCAGGCTATCAGATACAGTATTAGGGGACCACATGCGGGGCTGGAGCTCCAGACGCTCCGCCCCTGCTCTCCCATAACTCTATTTCATGGACTCAGCTCCCTCGGGGGTGCTGAAGTGGTGTGGGGAGGAGGGAGGACCCTCTCCTTTGCTGTTAAAGGCCGTGACATACAGCTCGTAGCGAGAGAACAGCTGCAGCCCAGATACTTTCTCTGAGGTCTTTGTGCCGTGGACCACCATCACCCGACTCTCCCTGTTTCTGTCCATCCCTCGCTCGGACCTTTCCTCCTTCTCTCTCTCCTTGTGCAGGTTTCCCAGGGACCTGCGGCCCTGACCCTCATGTGGACCCAACCTCCTGATGTAGATCTGACAGGGGCAGAATAAACCAAATGGATGTGCAGTGTAACCAAGCATGACAAAGGTATTAGTGGGACCAATCCTTTGCAGTTCTAAAATATTTATTATTTATTATTATTTTTTACAATGTTCAGCGGTGATTCAGAATGGAGTTTTACTTTTCGTTGACGTATGTAACCTTTATTTATAAAATGGCTGCAGACATAAACAAAACATCTCATATCTTACAAAACTATGTGCTTTTAAAAATGCTTAAAAGTGGCCACATGGTGGTACCATCTGCACAAGTTATCAGTTCTTGGCTCACGGCTGAACTCTTTACCAAATTCTGTCAAATTTTCTTAATTTTCTTTTATATATCACATGTATTCTTATATATAATACTCTGCTTATAGTTTTTCTGTGAATGTGTTTCTTGAGATTGAGTTGTTGTAATAACTGTTGTAAGTGTTCTAAGTTGTAATAAGTGTTGTTAGTTGTAATAACTGTTGTAATAACCATTGTAAGTTGTAATAACTGTTGTAATAACCATTGTAAGTTGTAATAACTGTTGTAATAACCATTGTAAGTTGTAATAACCGTTGTAATAACCGTTGTAAGTTGTAATAACTGTACCTTGTATCCCTGCAGCAGACCTCGGACGTTCTGGGCTTCGTTCCACTTGACTCGGACCGTGCTGTTCATCACGGTCGTTGTGACTCCAGTTGGCGCTTCCGCCGGCTCTGAGAGCGACAAATAAACAAAAATCATTATTTGAATGAAGAAACATGTTGCATTTGTTTTATTTCTGGTACTTTCTATGGGCACTGATACTATTGTATCCCAGTTTAAACATTATCAATTATTACGCCTCATATCACATATGAACATACAACCGTGCCCCCAATCTACAAACTGATGGGCGAGGATGAGGCCCCCTCTGCCCAGGAAACTGCCTGATAAGCCAGCTCTTGTGTCAGCCTGTTGGCCCAAACTGAGACTCAAAAAACTCATCCAAATGGTTATGTTACACATAAATATGTCCATCAATCATTCAGGCTTTTGACTCTTGACAGAGAGAGAATTTCCGTTAGAAAACCACTGACAGCGATGAACAAGCTGCACACCAGAGCGCTTCTTTTCTACCAGAAACAAGATCCCAACAAACCAAGTCGCCCAACTGCTGGTCTCTTTCATTGGATTTGACATTTCTGCAGAACTCAATGTGATTTACTCTCATTGTAAGATGTTCCAGAAATCAAATATCCAGACTCTCTGGTGTGAGAAAGGAACTTTGACCTCTTTTATGAGGGATGTAATTACTCAGTTCTTGTACAAGAAAGGTCTTCAAGTTTTTGTTGCTCTGTATGAAGAACAATCAGCCTCTACATGGAGTTTACTAAAGACACAAGTTCCTTCAAATCAGACACATTTAGCCTGAAGGGATTTTCCTCTTGGCCATAAAGAAGGTAATTTTTGTAGAAAATAGGAAGAAGATCTTTTTGTTGATGATTGGTGTGAAACTATCTGCGCTAGCATTCCAAAGTATTGTTTACTGTTAGATACAATAAAAATGTAATTTAATTCAACGAGTGAGATTGTGTGTTTACTGTAGATTTATTGATCTTCATGTTTGTGTGTTGTAGTATTGTGTTGTATGTTTTTTTTGACAGGGTGAAGAAATAACTCACTATGACTCTGTGTTGCTCTGGAAGAAATGATCCATAGAGTTCGGATAGCGTACCTTCCTCTCCAGAGTGTCCGATCTCCGGCTCCGGTGCCGGTCCTTCTCCGAGAGAGTTGACAGCCTGGACTTTGATCTCAAACGGTGTGTACGTTCCTGTGTTGTTAACCATGAACGGCGGAGACGTTACGTCTTGGTGGTTCCAGTGTAGACTATCAGCCTTCCTCCAGAACACCTTGTACAGGAAGCCGTGGCTGTTATGTAAGCGCTTGTCCATCTCCTGGAAAGACACACAGGAATATTAAATGGATTTTTTGATTAAAGTTGGAGACTTCGACAGCGATGATTACAGACTGAAGTACTCACATCCCAGGTAATGATCAGAGTCGTTGGGTCTGTGGACTCACTGCGCACACCCGTCGGGTTACTATCAGGAACTGTAGGACGGAGACAGGGGAAAAAGACAGATAACATCCCATTATAAAGAAACAAAGTAAAGAAATAAAGTTTCACAAATGCATGTCTTTGCTTTCTTGCTGAGTCAGATGAGAAGATTGATACCTCTGTAATATGTCCCTTAGTTTAGTATGAAGATTGGAAAAATGGATGAAAAAAAAATCAACCTACCAGCATCTGTAAAACTAACTTATTTCCACGTTATATTCTGTTTGTGTAATCCGTAAAACAAAATGTAAAAGCCAGTTGTGGTTTTAAGGGACTATTTCTTAGCTAGGTGTTAAATAAGCTAAGCTAACCAGCTGCAGGCTGGCTGCTTTTCCCGACATTTGAATCAACCTTCAGATCTAACAAGAAAGTGATGAAGACAAAATGTTAAATTCTTCCTTAAATGAAGATTAAATAAGACATAAATATATATTCTCCTGTCACAGGCGACAGCGTTGAATTAGTAGGGTTGACAGATCATGGACACAGGATAAGTGTGGGAATCAAACTTCTGAGCAGACTGCTTTAATGAACCTCTAACCCAAACTTTACAGACGTTACAGTGAGAGCGTTGGGCGTCGCTTACCACCTGGCGGCGTTTGGTATGTCTGTGAGGGCTCGCTGGGGTCGCTGCTGCCCAGCTCGTTGATGGCGGTGACCCTGAAGCGGTAAGTGCAGAAACGATGGAGGATCAGCTCCTGGTGGTTGAATATCCCGGGAACTCTCTTCCACTCCTCCCACAGCCACTTCCCCTCCTCAGTGTGTCGCTCCTCCCGGGCCTCCACGATGAACTCTGAGAGAAGGACACAGTTATTACTACTTCCTGCCAGATGTTAGGACCTGGAACTCCACGATGAACACAGTTATAGTAGAGCAGATGCTAATACGTTACATATATTTATACATCTGTAATACTAATACATACATCTTAGCATGAACATTGCATTGGACATATGCAGTATATTAATATAGTAATACAAGGAAAGTTGACTTCCAGTTTGACACTATAGAGATAAAACAAAACATTTGACTAGACCAATGGTGCTAGTCTATTTTAATACTATATTAACAGTTATGATGACAATAATGGTAACGATCAAAGTTTAACAGTCTCGAGAACAGTAGCACAGTACTAGTTCATATATACTGTATATATTATATTTACCTTTTATATTGTGAGAGCTTATCCTCTTTTCTATTAGAAGCCTTTTTCTTCGTTGAACAAAAGTCATAGTATAGTATGTCAAAAAAAAGTCACTAAAACGTCCTATGAAGTCATAGTGTATTATGTTAAAAAGTCATAAAAAAGTCATAGTATAGTATGTCGGAAAAAGTAAAAAAAAGTCATAGTATAGTATGTTGGAAAAAGTAATAAAAAGTAAAAGTATAGTATGTCGAAAAAGTCATAAAAAGTCATAGCATAGTATGTGGAAAAAAGTAATAAAAAGTTACAGTACAGTATGTTGAAAAGTCATAAAAAAATAATAGTATAGTATGTCGAAAAAATGTCATAGTATAGCATGTTGAAAAAGTTACAAAAAGTCATAGTATAGTATGTTGAAAAAGTCATAGCATAGTATGTGGAAAAGTCATAAAAAGTCATAGTATAGTATGTCGAAAAAATTCATAAAAAGTCAAAGTATAGTATGTCAAAAAAGTCATAAAAAGTCATAGTATAAGATGTCGAAAAAAGTAATAAAAAGTCATAGTAAAGTATGTCGAGAAAAGTCATAAAAAGTCATAAAAAGTGATAGTATAGTATGTTGAAACCAGTCATAAAAAGTCATAGTATAGTATGTCGAAAAAAGACATACTGTACTATGACTTTTATGAATATACTGAATATATTGAATCAACTCTGCTCAGGTTGAAAGTGGGCTGGAGCTTAGATGGGAATTTATTAGGTCACAAATATTTTCTACCATCATTCATCCTGCCCTAACTGCAACACAGCTAACAGCAGACTCAGGAAGATGTCAATCAACCAGTCTAAACACACCCACACAGAAAAGAGGGCCAATCAAGACAGGTTGAGTGAAAACACCTGTGTGGGTGTTCAGGGCCTTTAAAGTGATATCTGCAAGTTCCTTTAACTCACATACGGAAATATCACTTTTGTGACCTCTGACTGTTTCCCCTAGTCTGTCTATGTCTGTGTTGTATGTATGATATGACATGAACTACTACGACTACCATTTGAAGTCACTGTTCCATTATCTTTAATGTGACTATTATCACCACTGTTCATCACACCCCCAACCGGCCCGTCAGACACCCCCTACCAAGAGCCTGGGTCTGTCCCATCAGACACCTCCTACCAAGAGCCTGGGTCTGTCCCGTCAGACACCTCCTACCAAGAGCCTGGGTCTGTCCCATCAGACACCTCCTACCAAGAGCCTGGGTCTGTCCCGTCAGACACCTCCTACCAAGAGCCTGGGTCTGTCCCGTCAGACACCTCCTACCAAGAGCCTGGGTCTGTCCCTTCAGACACCTCCTACCAAGAGCCTGGGTCTGTCCCGTCAGACACCTCCTACCAAGAGTCTGGGTCTGTCCCATCAGACACCTCCTACCAAGAGCCTGGGTCTGTCCCATCAGACACCTCCTACCAAGAGCCTGGGTCTGTCCCGTCAGACACCTCCTACCAAGAGTCTGGGTCAGTCCCGTCAGACACCCCCTACCAAGAGCCTGGGTCTGTCCCGGGTTTCTTCCCAAGAGGGAGTTTTTCCTCGCCCCTGTCTCACTGCTTGCTCTTGGTGAAATTATTAGAATTGTTGGGTCTTTGTAAATTATAGAGTGTGATCTAGACCTAGTCTATCTGTAAAGTGTCTCGAGATAACTCGTGTTATGATTTGATACTATTAATAAAATTGAATTGAATTGAATTACCTATGATGGGGCTGTTGTGTGAGTTTCCTGGGATCCAGCGCAGAGTGAGGTGGTGGTCCTCAACATCAGACAGAGACAGATCTTTAGGAGGGTCCGGCCGGCCTGAGGGTCGACACAAAAAACTGTTACACACACACACACACACACACACACACACACACACACACACACACACACACACAAACACACACACACACACACACAAACACAGACACAGACGCACACACTCATGCAAACATACACACATACACACACACACACACACACACACACACACACACACAAACACAGACACAGACACAGACACAGACACACACACTCATGCAACTACATACACACATACACACACACACACACACACACACACAGTGACACACAGTGACACACACACACACACACAGAGACACAGTGACATACCGACAACAGAGATGGAGCCGCTGGCCTTCACATTGTCCAGGTCAGTGATGACCTCACAGGAATAAACCCCACCATCGTCTGATTGGATGTCTGTCAATTTTAAGGTGCCATTCCCAAAGATAGTACGTCTAAATACACACACACACACACACACACACACACACAAATAGTTAATTATAACATGTTAATTACCTTCTTGTGAGCATTATTTTGAAATCAGATGAAGAGACTAATTTCTTGGACATGATATATCTTGATGGTACTGCGCCACATGTCGTGTGTGATGCGTTTACTTGTCATCTGGAGACGATTCCTGCACCTCCTCTCCATCTTTTCTCCATTTGATCTGGAACTGGAGCAGCCGAGGGTCTTTGTAGAAGTCACAGTCCAGCAGGGCGCTGCTTCCTCTGATCACACGGACGTCCTGCGGTCTCGCCACGATCTCGGTTCGATCTGACAGCAACGGTAACACAGGACGACTCGCCATGTTCACTCTCAGCTTATAGTAGGATTATTCTTATGTGCACGTTTGTATAAAGCATGCAGTTGTATTAAAGAGATAATGTCAAAAATAATGTCCTTCATTTCAGTGACCAGTAACAGTAACACATTATGTTTCTGCAGCTTAAAAACAATTCTCTGGAAACTCTGCAAATTTTAGAAACCTAAATATTGATTTGATAACAATAAGAACTATATTATATATATTATATATATTATTAAAAGCCATCTGCGCAGGTGTACAGTGCCATTCAGACCAAAGATTCATGAAGAGATGAATCCGTTTCAGCAGTATGTGGTGGAGAGAGATAGAGAGTGAGTGAAGAGATGAATCTGTTTCACATCTAAACTCTTTTATTAAATCAGATGTTTCTGACCAGTTATTAAACTGGTTTCTTCTGATCAGAACAGTATTATCTTTGAGTTGTTGCCGCTCTAACCTCCAGCACATCCTGACGCCATGAATACGTGTTTCCTTGTTTAGTTATTGAACCCGGGATGATCTGTGTGAAGGTTACTGCTTTTAGAACGCTGCAGACCAGACACGGCACGGAGACAAACGTTTCCCCTCGTCTCAACAGGAATCTTTGCTCTGAACTGGACTCTGTTTCAGCTGATGGGTACTTTATTATTATTATTATTAAAGATTGATGTTGGACTGACTGAAGACTTCCAGGTGAGCGGTGATGGAGATGTTGGTGCGTGTGATGGAGCAGGTGTACTCTCCGCTGTCACTGAGGCTGGCGCCGGACAGTCTGATGGTCCCGTCGGTCTGCAGCGAGACACGGGGGTCAGACAGCAGAGGGAGACTGTCCTTCCCCTCCCTGCAGAGGACACACACACAGTCATCAGACGGCATCATGGAACTGATGGGGGGGCGGGGGGGGGGGCACATTATAACCGGGGGGTCTTGAGCGTTAAACACTTGTTTGTTTATTTATTTATTGTCCCCGTGTGGAAATTAGGTTGCAGCAGAAATCACATCATCATAAGGCATTTTAACGACATTAATCCAAAAGAATAGAAAAGAAAAAGACAAAAAGAAGACTGTAACATGTAGATATTATTACTCATAAACCAGGGCACTTGTATGGAGGAGGGGGGGGGGGTTGTATGGATCAAGTATGGTTCCAGACCAGCTGGATAACGATACATAAATAAATAAAGACCTTATTACCGTACAGGACCTTCGTTAACTATTAGATATATTAAGGAGTTTGACACACTTCTTGCTTTGAGCTGAACTTCAGCCGAGCTGAATGTTTTTTTTAACCTATTGTGGGGAATGGGTTGTAAATATTGGGGGGGACATATCCCCACGCGATCTACACCTATGGCTCTAAACACTATGAACAAATGTTTACGGCCTGTAAAACAACATGCACATTCTTCAGGTTCAGATTACTTTATTTGTTGTTTGTTGTATGACACCACAGACAACATCCAATAAATACATAAAACAGTTGAAATGCTCCAGTGAATATCTAATAAATACCAATGAAAACTTAACTTCAAACTGACCACCATAAAATCTAAAAACCAACGAATGACTAAATAACATATAGGCCTACACAGATACATGCTAATACATCAGTGAGACTGCCGCTGGCTATAAGCTGTTTTAGATCGTTGGTTTTACACCGTGGAACCCCAAAAAAAAAAATTCAGAAGAAAAAAAAAAAAAAAAAAAAAATAAATAAAATATTACAAAAAAAAAAAAAAAACAAAAAATACTTTATTTTTTTTTTTTTTATATTTAATTAAAAATTTTTAAAAAAAAAAATTATTTTTTTTTTTCATTTTTTATTTAAATTTTTTTTTTTTTTTTTTTTTTTTTTTTTGTTTTTTTTTTTTAAAAATTTTTTTTTATTTTTTTTTTTTTTTTTTTTTTTTTTTTTCAAAAAAAAAACTATATTATAAAATATAAAAAAAAAAAAAAAAAAAAAGGTTAAAAAAACGACATGCACACAGGTTAAGGCACTGTAAGAAATATCACAGATGACTCATATCTGAAAAGTTTGGCTCCAAATCTAGACAGCAAACCAGTTTAAAGTTTTCAGTGAAGGTACACAAGTTTAGAAAGACTTTGTGAAGGACTTAAGGGAGCATGTGAACGGCTGAATATTGACGGATGTCAGATCCTGCAGAGAACTTTAGTTCCTGCAGCCACCGGAGGGCGCTGCTGCTTTAACAGTCAAACTCTAGAGCTAGGATTACCCAAACTGATAACAGCTCAACATGCCTTTAACTGCTCTAAATAAGATGCTCTACCTGACAGAGTTCATCTCACAGCTTTAAGGATGAAGCTGCTCTTATTCTCTGCTTGATTTATTGTCTTTGTAGATGCAATCATTACCAAAACTCTGCAGCTGAGGGACTGAATATTCCTCACTACCAAGACAACTCCAGAGACTATACTTCATACGGAGGAGTGAGGAGGTGACTCTAATCTATTGGAGGGATGAGAATGCCTCTAGGTGTGCTGGATGGAGGCAGAAACATAAAGGTTATGCTTTCTGATGTTTAAAATGTCTCTGACCATGTGACGTGTGGTCGCGGCGAGCCGAAGGATTCACAGAACAGCACGATGTCTCCGCCCTCAATGACCCGGTACACGAGTCCATCAGACGACAGGATCTGAGGAGGGAGCTCTGACACACACACACACACACACACACACACACACACACACACACACACACACACAGACACACACACACACAGACACACACACACACACACACACACACACACACACACAGACACACACAGACACACACACACACACACACAAAAAAAGACACACACACACACGGACACAAACAACAGACACACAGACACACACACACACACACACACACAGACACACATACACACACACACACACACACACAGACACAGACACACACACACACAGACACACACACACACACACACACACACGGACAGACAGGCACACAAACACACACACACAGACAGGCGCGCACACACACAAATACACACACACACACAGACACAGACAGGCGCACACACACACACACACACACACACACACGACACACAGACAAAATACCACACACACACAGACAGACAGGCACAAACCACACAGACACACACACACCAACAGACAGACACACACACACCCACAGACAGACAGGCGCACACACACACACACACACACACACACCACACAAAAACACACAACACACACAGACAGACAGGCACACAAAAACACACACAGACACACACACACACACACAACAACACAGACACAGACAGGCAATACACACACACACACAACACACAACAACAAAACACAGACAGACACAGACACACACACAGACAGACACACACACAGAAAGACACATACACACACACACAAACAGACACAGACAGATTACACACACACACAACAACAACACACAATACACACAGACACACACAGACACAAAACACATCAACACACAACAAAGACAGACAGGCAATAAACAACACACACACACAATAAAGACACAGACAGCGAACACACAAACGCACACACACAACACAATACACACACACAAACACAGACACACAAAAACCAGACAGGCGCACACACACACACAAAACAACAACCTAACAGACAGACAGGCCCAACAAACACAAAACACACACACACACACACAGACACGACAGGCGCAACACAACAAACACACATACACCATCACACAGACAGGCGCACACACATATCACACACACACACACACACAAACATACAGACACATACACACACACACACAACACACACACAACAAACACACACACACAGACTCAACACACAGACAGACAGGCCACACAGAACACACAGACGGACAATCACACACACACACACACAGACACCACACACACACACACACACACACACAGACACACACACACAGACAGACACACAGACACACACACACACCACGCAGGAAATTAAATCACAGTTTTTTCCGATTGCTAAACGACAGTGGGCACAACTGGAGTCACAAAAGTCTACCTCCAGTCTGCTCTACCAACAGTCACCTGAGCTAAACAGTTCACATCAGCTGCAAAACAGGCTCAGTGCAACCAAACACACCCTCACTGAGATAACCCAACACACACACACACACACACACACACACAGAGACACACTGTCACTCAGAACACACTGAGGGTAAAAACACTAGCATCAAACACCAATACACAAATTACAAACTTTCTCATCTTTACAGTTTGAACAATTTGAGTGACGTGACACTACTCAACAGTTTATTTAATGAAAAAATATAGATTGTATAACATACCAATCTTTACATAAGGTAAACAACAAGGAATGAAAATCAGCAGTTTTCTTCAATATATTATTTTGTCTCTAGTAATTTATGGAATTACTGGGGAAAAAAAACTAAAGGTACATAACAGTACCAACGAATAGTGACTAATCCTGCCTCTCTCCGCATCATGTGGCAAGTTTTCTTCATCACGTTGGATGTCTTCATCATCTCTAAATACTAATGAATGTGGTGTTTCTATTTCTCTCACCTCCATTACTTTCTGAAAAACAGTAAGAACACAGTTTTACTATTGTAAAGATATAGTGTTTTTCACTTTTTTTTATAGCTGTGTACATAACCTCAGACATCTTTCCTGGACATATTGGTATCTTTGCTCTTTTACCTGTTTGTCTCAAACAGTACAGTGTATAATTATTTCATTCTTATTTGGTGTTTGTACACAAAAAAGTCTTTCTGAGCTTTCTCTACTGTATATAAATACTGTATATGTTCACTAACTAGTCTAAAACAAGACACCTGCTCAGGCTTTCAGCTAAAATTCCATTCAGCAGTGTTTGATAGGCACCAGACTGAAATCTATTCTGTTCTGAATGTGTGGTTAACAGTGTTGACAGCAGTGTGTTAGCATTTGAACAAAGTGCTGTAAATCTACAGTGTTGTGCACGTTGTGGTTAAAGTCATGGGATAAGTGTGTAGAGTTTTGAAAACTGTGTTCAAGCTATGAAAAACGAACTAGAGTTTGGTCCACATGAACTGCTGCTGTGCAGACTGTTGTTAGAGTTTTGCACATGTGACTCCAGTTGTGCCCACTGTCGTTTAGCAATCGAAAAAAACTGTAATAACAACACAATCCAAAGTGCATTTATTCCACATGCATAATCAAATTACTTGGTTTATTGTTATTATTTGGTAGAATTTTTCAGAGGAAATGTATGTCACAACTTCAGAACTTTTATTGAAAAATATGATTAGTGCAGTGCTCTGAGCCAACGCCAGCGAACTAACACACACTCTTTGCAAACAGAAATAAGTTGTAGGCCGAGGACAGACTGTCCTGCTGGTCATCGGTAAAATGACAGTTGAAAAGTGCTCTATGTATGAAGATTATTAGTATAATTATTATTATAATGTCTTTATCTAAAAACTGAAAATTTTTTGAAATTGCTTGGTGTTAACCGTGGCTCTGCAGGTTTGTGTCGTGGCTAAAGCTGAGGTATGTGGGCGTGTCCTGGGACGGACGGAGAGAGAGAGCGCTGCAGTCTGTACTCACCCACAACGTAGAGGTGGGGGTACGTGTCCAGGTAGGACTGTGTGTGTGTGTGTGTGTGTGTGTGTGTGTGTGTGTGTGTGTTTTCTGTTTCTGTCTGTGTGTCAGCCTGTACTCACCCACGACGTAGAGGTGGGTGTTGAGCAGGATGGAGCCGTGTTTGTTGGCGGCCTCGCACTGATACACCGCCGTGTCGGCAAACTCTACGTCTCTCAGGATCAACACACCGCCAGACACGCTGCGGCGAGGATCATCGTCCACCTCTGAGAGACAGAGAGACACCAGAGGTTAGATCTCAGACATCACGGAGAGAGAGAGAGACCAGAGGTTAGAACTCAGACATCACGGAGAGAGAGAGAGACTAGAGGTTAGAACTCAGACATCACGGAGAGAGAGAGAGAGACCAGAGGTTAGAACTCAGACATCACGGAGAGAGAGAGAGAGACCAGAGGTTAGAACTCAGACATCACGGAGAGAGAGAGAACCAGAGGTTAGAACCTGCACACCGATGAGAGAGAGAGAGAGACCAGAGGTTAGAACTCAGACATCACGGAGAGAGAGAGAGACCAGAGGTTAGAACTCAGACATCACGGAGAGAGAGAGAGACTAGAGGTTAGAACTCAGACATCACGGAGAGAGAGAGAGACCAGAGGTTAGAACTCAGACATCAAGAGAGAGAGAGAGAGAGAGACCAGAGGTTAGAACTCAGACATCACGGAGAATCACGGGAGAAACCTGTCTTTGGACGTGCTGATGTGTAAGGTGAGCATATTGTGTCACTTCCGGTGTTCCCAGTGTTCCCGTGTTACAAACGCTAGTTTGCTGCTCCAGCAAAAACTTACTCAACTCTGCTTCACTGTTTAAATTAGCAGCTATTTGCCTGGATTGCATTTGAATTACAATTGTTCTACTCAAGCACTTATACTTAGCTTCCCTTACAGTGACTGACTCGCTGAATTTACAATTGTTAAAACGCTGTTAGCTACTTTAGCTTAGCCATTAACAATGGCTAATTCCTCTCCCTCTCCTGCTCTCTCTTGCTCTGTGTATCAAATGTTTAGCTATTCCTCTGCCTCCTTTAGTGATAACGATACATGTAATAAATGTAGTATATTCGCTGCTCTGGAGGCAAGGCTTAGTGAGTTTGGGGCACACCTCCGCACCATGGAATCAGAATCGTATGCTTCCGTAGCTAGCCAGCGCCATGTAGCTAAAGCAGGCCAACATACTGTAGCTTCTGTAGCTTCTGCTAGCTGTCCCCCGGCAGGCCCCGAGCAGCCGGGCGAGTGGGTGACTGTCCGAGGGAAGCGTAGCGTTAGATCTAAACCAGGGAGTGCACATGATGAGTGTCGCTCATGATGAGTGTCTTCGCCTCTCTAACAGTTTCTCCCTACTCAGCGATACACCCGCTGAGAAGACAACTCTGGTTATTGGGAGCTCTATACTGCGATATGTGAAGCCGGCGGCCCCGGCAGCTACAGCACCTACGGTCATATGTGTCCCCGGGGCCAGAGCGGGCGATATAGAAACCCATCTAAAGCTGCTGGCTAAAAAGAACCCTAAATACAGTATGATCATACTTCACGTAGGTGGTAATGGTCGTAAATCGGAGATCACTAAAATTTATGTTGAGTCACTTTGTGCATACGCAAAGACAATGTCGGACTCAGTAGTTTTCTCTGGACCCCTGCCAAACCTGACCAATGATGAAATGTACAGCCGTACGTCATCCTTCCACCGCTGGTTGTCGGGGTGGTGCCCAGCTAATGATGTGGGCTATGTGAATAACTGGAGGGCTTCTCGGGGAAAGCCTTGGTCTGATTAGGAGAGATGGCATTCATCCCACCTGGGACGGAGCCGCTCATATCAAAAAATTCGGACTGAGTCTATTATCAGACATAAACCATGACAACCCAAGTTTGATATTAGTAATCAGAGGTGCAGTGCTACGCGCCCCTCTGTGCTTCCGTTGGAGCAGTCGCCCACTCATAGTCTAATAAGCACGGTGTCTGTCCCCCGGCTCATATCGGTTAAATCAAAGGTAAACAAAAGATGCGCTATACTTAACAACCTAATTGGAATTAAAACGACTGCAACGATAGAACAAAATAGAAAAATTAGATGTGGACTATTAAATATTATATCTCTTTCTTCTAAAGCAGTATTGGTAAACGATTTGATATCAGATGATAACATTGATTTATTTTGTCTTACTGAAACCTGGCTGGGCCATGAAGACTATGTTAGTCTAAATGAAGCCACTCCTCCCAGCCATACTCAAATTCCTAGAGGCTCAGGCCGAGGAGGGGGAGTTGCAGCCATCTTTGATTCAAGCCTGTTAATTAATCCTGAACCTAAATTATAGTATAGAGTTATAATTATTAATAGTTATAAGTTGTTTGAAAGTCTTGTTCTTAATCTTCAACATCCAATATGGAAAACATTACAGCCAATTATATTCATTGTTATTTACAGGGCTCCAGGTCCGTATTCTGAATTTTTATCTGAATTCTCAGAGTTTTTATCATGTTTAGTCCTTAAATCAGACCAAGTACTTATTGTAGGTGATTTTAATATCCATGTGGATGTTGACAATGATAGCCTTAGTACTGCTTTCAACTCATTACTGGATTCAATCGGTTTCAGTCAGAGTGTGCACAAGGCGACGCACTGTTTTAACCACACCCTCGACCTTGTGCTAGTATATGGTATTGAAATTGAGGATTTAATAATATTTCCGCAGAATTCGGTATTATCAGATCATTCTTTAATTACTTTCGAATTCTTACTACCTGACTATACTAAATTAGATAAAAGCTTCTACACTAGATGCCTATCTGACAGTGCTATAGCTAAATTTAAGGAAGATATTCCAACAGCATTTGACTCTATGTCATGCCTTAACATACAGAGGACCTTTATGTTAACCTCAGTCCCTCTCAAATTGATGCATTTGTAGACGGTGCTATGACCTGCCTACGGAGGACTTTAGACTCTGTTGCTCCCTGATGAGGAAAAGGAAACTAGTACCTTGGTATAACTCCAAAACTCGCAAATTAAAACAAATCTTGCGAAACCTCAAAAATAAGTGGTGTTCCACCAAAGTGGCATAATCCCGTTTGGATTGGCAAGAAAGTTTCAAAACCTATAGGAAGGCCCTAAGAAAGGCCAGATCAGACAATTACTCTTCACTAATAGAAGAAAATAAGAAAAGCCAAGGTTTCTTTTCAGCACTGTAGCCAGGCTGATAGCCACAGCTCTACTGAGCCATCTCTTACTCTAGCTCTAGTAGTGATGACTTCATGAGTTTCAATAATGATAAAATTATAACAATTAGAGATAAAATTCATCACCTTTTGCCCTCAACTTCTAACAGTTCACCTTTAAATGCAGGACAACTAGAAAGAACGACTATTCCCGACATATACTTAGACTGCTTTTATCCTATAGACCTTCAACAATTAATGTTAAAGATATCCTCAGCTAAGCCATCTACCTGTGTCTTAGACCCCATCCCAACGAGACTCCTCAAAGAAGTGTTACCCGTGGTTAACATTTCATTACTAGATATGATCAATATGTCCTTATTAACAGGTTATTTACCGCAGTCATTTAAAATAGCTGTGATAAAACCTCTTCTGAAAAAACCCACCCTAGATCCTGAGGTCTTAGCAAACTATAGACCTATATCTAACCTTCCCTTTCTATCCAAGATCCTTGAGAAGGTGGTTGCTAATCAGTTATGTGATTTTCTACATAGCAATAGTTTATTTGATGACTTTCAATCAGGATTTAGAAAGCATCATAGCACAGAGACGGCACTGGTGAAAATGACTAATGACGTTCTAACTGCTGCAGACAAAGGACTTGTCTCCATTCTTGTTTTACTAGATCTTAGTGCTGCATTTGACACTATTGACCGTACAATCCTGTTGCAGAGATTGGAACACTTAGTTGGCATTAAAGGAATTGCTCTAAGCTGGTTTAAGTCATATTTCTCTGATCAATCTCAATTTGTGAATGTTAATGATAAATCCTCCAAGTACGCTAAAGTTAGCCATGGTGTTCCACAAGGCTCAGTGCTTGGACCAATTCTATTCTCCTTATATATGCTTCCTCTTGGTAATATTATTAGGAAACACTCAATTAACTTTCACTGTTATGCGGATGACACCCAATTATACTTGTCAATCAAACCAGACGAAACTAGTCAGCAAGCTAAACTTCAAGCGTGCATTAAAGATATAAAATCCTGGATGACCTATAATTTTCTGATGTTAAACTCTAACAAAACTGAAGTTATTGTGCTGGGCCCTAAACACCTCCGAACCTCATTATCTAAAGATATAGCTACTCTGGATGGTATTGTCCTGGCCTCCAGCACTACTGTCAGAAATCTAGGAGTTATTTTTGATCAGGATATATCCTTTAACACCCATCTAAAACAAACCTCAAGAACAGCCTTTTTTCATCTTCGTAACATTGCCAAAATTAGGAATATCCTGTCTCAAAACAATGCTGAAAAACTAGTCCATGCATTTGTTACTTCCAGGCTGGATTATTGTAATTCCCTACTGTCAGGTTGCTCAAATAAGTCCCTTAAGACTCTCCAGCTGATCCAGAATGCTGCAGCGCGTGTTCTCACAAGAACTAAGAAAAGAGATCATATTTCTCCTGTATTAGCTTCTCTGCACTGGCTTCCTGTTGAATCCAGGATTTAATTTAAAATCCTTCTCCTGACCTACAAAGCTCTAAATGGTCAAGCACCATCATATCTAGAAGAGCTCCTAATACCTTATTGTCCCACTAGAGCACTGCGCTCCCAGAATGCAGAGTTACTTGTGGTACCTAGAGTCTCTAAAAGTAGAATGGGAGCAAGAGCCTTCAGTTATCAGGCTCCTCTGCTATGGAACCAGCTCCCAATCTGGGTTCGGGGGGCAGAAACTGTCACCTCATTCAGGAAGAACTTAAAACTCTCCCATTTGATAAAGCTTATAGTTAGGGAGTGAGGAGTTGCAGTGTCCACCTAACTGGCCCACTTGCTTCTCTTCATAATTGTTAGATTAATAATATATAACAAAAGTAGAGGGAGTCAGGCCAGCACAGCCCAATCCGGCAGGGGAGAGTTCAAAGCCCGAACAGAATACCTCTCCTTATGTCCTGTCTCTCTTAGTTACGCTGTTATAGTTCTAGACTGCCGGGGGACTTCCTTCCTTCCTTTGACACACTGAGCTGCTCTCTCCTCTCCCTTTCTATTACCATTTGTGTACATCCCGTCCCAGAAATGCTTGTTACTAATCCTAGCTTCTGGGGAATTTACTCCCCGGAGTCCTTATGTTTTTTCCCCCAGCGTATTTCCTTGGAGAACGTTGGCACCAAGATCTTGGTTGCAGCTGTCGCCGTGGTCCTGCTGCACTCCCTGCTGAGCTCAGTGGTGCCCTGCAATGTCATGCTGCATCCTGCTGAACACTGCTGCTTCCTGCTGAACCCTGCTGCTTCCTGCTGAACACTGCAGCTTCCTGCTGAACCCTGCTGCTTCCTGCTGAACCCTGCTGCTTCCTGCTGAACCCTGCTGCTTCCTGCTGAACCCTGCTGCTTCCTGCTTAACCCTGCTACTTCCTGCTGAACCCTGCTGCTTCCTGCTACGTCCATCCATGCTCTGCTGGGTCACGCTACATCCTGTAACGCCCTGCAGCACCCTGATATGACATGAACTACTACGACTACCATTTGAAGTCACTGTTCCATTATTAATGTGACTATTATCGCCACTGTTCATCACATCCCCAACCGGCACCGTCAGACACCTCCTACCAAGAGCCTGGGTCTGTCCCAGGTTTCTTCCCAAGAGGGAGTTTTTCCTCGCCACTGTCACACTGCTTGCTCTTGAGGGAATTACTGGAATTGTTGGAATTGTTGGGGCTTTGTAAATTATAGAGTGTGGTCTAGACCTACTATATCTGTAAAGTGTCTTGAGATAACTCTTGTTATGATTTGATACTATAAATAAAATTGAATTGAAAATTGAAAAACAGACGAGGCAGCAGCTGTTACTCAACTCTTTTCAACAGCTGCTACAAAACTTTCTTTATTCTTTTTTTCTGTTTGTTTCTCTTTCATTTCCCCTCCTTTGCTCCTCTCTTTCTCTGAACATGCCTTCTTTTCTTTCTGCATTTCTGTCCATCTTCCGATTTCCTTCCACTCATTTATCACTTTCTTTCTCTCATAATTGAATTTCCCTTCCTTTGATCCTCCCTCCTATCTTCCTCCCTCCATGCCAACTCGCTTTCTTCATTTTTATTTCTCTCTTCATTTCATTTCCCTTGCTCCGTCCTCGTCTAGAAAGAAATGAAGAAAGAAAGGGAGGGATGGAAGGACGTTCCCTGCCTCCATTCTTTCGTCATTTTTCCATCCACCTTGGATTTCCTTCAATCCCTTCATTCCTTTTTTTCTCGCTACCTCACTTCCTTTGCTGGTTCGTTCATTCCTTTCATTCTAACTTCCTTCACCTTTGTCCTCCCATCCTTCCTTCCTATCTTCCCCATGTTTCTTTCTCCTTCACTTACTTTGAACAAAAAACACAAAAACGTTATTCTTACTTGTCACAGACACACAGAAAGATGTAGGAAAATTATATTTCTGCATTTGACCCCTACCAGTTTTAGGAGCAGTGGACAGCTAACAGTATCCGGGGAGCAACTCCAGTGTCTTGTTCAGGAACCCTTTATCATGTGGACGGAGGATCCTGGGATTGAACCACCAACTGCTCTCACCACCTCCTCTCTCTCTCTGGGAGTCATTCAGTAACTTTGGCGAGTCCATCTCTGCACATTATCCTGATTCATTCATCTGGTCTAAAGAGGCTTTCTCTTTCAGTGGACCAATCAGTCGGACTTCCTGTAGCCGGGAAACGACCGCGGCTCTTCCCTGAAATCTTGCTGTGCTCATGCAGCTTTGTGTAATAAAGAGATACAGAGTGAACCGAAAGACAAGAGTGCTGATCGTTCCAAATGGAGATGAATATGTTTACTACTTCAGTTATCAAGGAGCAGGGCCTGAATTTAACTTTTTCTGCCTTTTTTGACCCTAGTCGATTTTAAAATCCACCTGCCAAAGGCTTTTTACCAGAAAATTTATTTTCCTCATCAAGGTAAAATACAGGAAATGCACAAGCATTTTTCTTGAACTTGTTAAGAAGACACATTTAAGTGTTTGTACCTGTGACTGGCTGGCCCTTGATGCTCCAGGTGATAGACAGGGTCTGTGTTTTTGTTTGTACCTGTGAGTGGCTGGCCATTGATGCTCCAGGTGATAGATGGGGTCGGGATGCCATCAACCTGACAGTCGAGTCGAACGGTTTCTCCTGGAGAGTAGAGCAGGTTCTCTGGCTGCTTCACCCAGTACGGAGAGGCTGAAACACAATACACAGAGACTTTAATTCTCACTTTCTTTTGAAAAACCTATTGATCACCATCAACATACGATTTGATTGGTAAATGGCTTAAAGTGAAGTTTTTCCATCTCCCTGTTCTCTGCTGTCAGAGACAGACTGGATTAAAACCATCGTGGCAGTGACTGTCTGTGTGTTTGTACCTTCCACACTGAGACCTAATGTTCGTACGCTGAGACTTAATGTTCGTACGCTGAGACTTAATGTTCGTACGCTGAGACTTAATGTTCGTACGCTGAGACTTAATGTTCGTATGCTGAGAGTAAATGTTTGTACCTTCCACACTGAGCGTGAAGCGGTGTGACGTGGATCCGTGGTCGTTAAAGGCTCTGCACTCGTATTCACCATCATCTTCCTCTGTGATGTTGTCGAAGCGTGGAGCCGGCGGCCGTAGTGGTCCACCTGGCTGCTGGTTTCCTCCAGGCGGTCGTCCTTCTTTGTCCATTCCACCTTCGGAGTCGGTCTGCAGACACAGACAAGATAAAAAGGGCAATAGAAGAACACAGATATAAAACGGTTTGTTTTGTTTTTTACAATGTTTTTATCACTTATTTTAATGTTTTGTTAACTTTGATGTCTTTGTCGTTTTTGTTTTACATTTTGGTCATTTTTGCTGTCGTTGTTTTTGACATTTTGGTCATTTTTTCAAGGTTTTTGTCACGTTTTTTGACATTTTTGTCACTGTTTCCGATGATCACAGAGAACGAGAGGAACAGAAGAACACAAAGAGAAAGAGAAGACAGAAGGGAAGAGTGATAGAAGAACATGGATCACTTTAGAAAGATATGCAGGAAATTAGAGTTGAATAAACACAGACATTCTTGTTAAAGATATAATATCCTGTTTCATCATTAAGATTATGACACTCCATTTGTTGCCATGGAGACTCCCAGGGGGCTGAGGGTAATTAGAGCAAACATTGAAAGAGAGGAGAGATAAAAGGATTTAAAATGATTAGTTTAAAGTTTTAATCTGAGCTCAAACTAATTTTCTGAGATAACAGAAAATTACACTAATGTGTGAATTAGTCAAAGCAGACATTAAATGGTCTTTACAGTACCAGCTCTGAGTACAAAGCCTGAGTTATGTCCAACTGAGCCCAAAGGGTGAACAGAGCACCTCATTGTCCAGAGAATTCACAGTGAGCGAGTGCAAGTGTTGATGACGTGTCATTCATGAACTGAAAGAAAACAAATATCTGAGGTTGAGAAGAAGAAGAAGAAGAAGAAGAAGAAGAAGAAGAAGAAGAAGAAGAAGAAGAATTTACACGAAGATGCTATAGATGGGAATGTTTATTTGGACGAGATTCAGGAACTTCTGTTGGTAAGCACCAACGCCGAAATCCTCAGCCAGATTTAAGTAACGTGAGACTTGGTTATTTATGACGTCTGAATGCGGTGTAATCTGCTGATTCATGTTCTGCCTCCTGAGCACTCTACTCAGGCTCCGCCCCTTGCCTAGTCTGAATCAACGGAAGTGCATTCACGGTACTGTTTTGTGTCATCAGTTAACTTCATTCAATATTGTATGTGGCGTTTTCTTTTGCGGGGTGCAAATGTTCCACCAAAACAAGTTCCTTCCTGAGACATCTGTACCCACTAACTGACAGACAGACAGACAGACAGACTAACACACAGACATCCTTACAGGCCTTTGGGGATACATTCAAGGACGACGCTGTGACCTCTGAGGGCCAGCAGGGAGGTGTGGGAACCCGCGGGATGGAAGAGGTGAGGCTTCCTGCCGTGAACCTCATCATTACCTGGAGAGAGGGAGAGAGAGAGAGAGAGAGAGAGAGAGAGAGAGAGAGAGAGAGAGAGAAAGAGAGTTCAGCACAATCTGAACGAGTAAATGTCCTTTATAACATTATACGGACATATGTTACCCTCATTAATATACTTGGGGTGGACAATAAGATGGAAACATCAGTCAGTTAACGCGTTACACCACATACAGCCTCAAACAGAGGCGGCGCCAGGGAGGGGCTAGGGTGTGCTTTAGCTACCCCTAGGATTGCCATAGCACCCCCTTAGCACCCCCAAGAAATTGCTGTGGTTTATTTATAAATAAATTAAAAATCGCTAATGTGTAAATAGTATAATTTAGATTTGGAAAATGAATAAATACATTAATAAAACAAACCGATTATTTTTAGGCTAAAAAAACACAGGTGATCGTATTCGGCCAAAGGGTGCAGCACCGCAGCACACATGGAACTTTTGACATTACTTCCGCAGTAACGTATTCACACAGAAGAAGAAGAGCTCAATATTTTAGGATTAGAGAAGTGAGTTTAACGCTAGCAATGGATAGTTTTTTACTCCCTACTACTACTGAGGATGCTTAACGTCACCCTGCTGTACATAGACCAGGGGATCGCACAGCCAGGCCACAGTGGGTGAGTCAGTTGATAGGGGTCCATATAAGAACTTTACTCTTATCTCTGTCTCGTAGAAGAGCATTACATTAATATGTTTTACAGAAATGTTAATAAATGGATGACCGAATCTAAAAGTATACAGCGCACTGGACATCGGTTTATTTTTGGTCCAGAAAACGTGTTTATGGGATTAGTTTTGTGACTTTAATTCCAAGCAAAACTTCTCAAGTATCAAACAAAAAACACTAAAAAATTAAAACGTGCAAACAAAACATTTGTGTAGTTGTAAACTATTGGTCTTATATTTGTTTGATATTATGTCCTTTTGTTTACAGTTCCCTCTGCTTCTTTCTCAATGATCAGTCTTTTGCTCTCTCCATCACGTTTGCAGTCATGCTCCCAGCTTTCTCCTTTGCGCTCCCTGACTTTTTGCTTGCGATTCTGAGACAGAAATCTCTCGTGGGCGGGTCTTACAGGGGTGCGTCCCCATTGGCTAATGAGTGTTAAGGGAAAGTTTGAGTGACAGCTCAGCCTCAGTGCAGGTAAACTTACGTTAGAGTCAGAGTCTGGTCTGGAGGACACACAAGCCACTCCACAGGGGATTCCTACAAGATTAATAAAGTGTAAGTATTGATCATATATATATATATATATATATATATATATATATATATATATATATATATATATATATATATATATATATATTATCTGTGATCTACGTTGCAAGTATGGTTACTAGACATTTGTGGTTTCGTTGTGTTAAGTTACTAGCTAGCTAGTAAAGCTGTTTAAGTTAGCATTTAACGGTAGCTATACTGCTAACGTTATCTAAAACTTGTAGCCACCGGCTACCTTACTGAGCTAATAATTTACCATGGGAATCATGTATTCTTCGTGAGACCTTACTCAATGGAGCTGTATTAATTATCGTCTTCTCTCTGTAGAGACCTGCAGGACCCGAGCAGAGCTACGATGCTCTCCCAGGTAACCTTAGGTTAGTAACGTAGCTATATTATGGTCTATTAGGAAAAATGATTATCCAGCTAACTACTAATTGTTGTGGTTGCTATTGGTCTGATAATACACAATGCTAGGGTATTGGTTGAGTTGTACAATGTAGAAGCTGTGAATATAATGTATTATATCTAGAGGTCGACACATACTGTACAGTACATATGCACTGCTTAACTGGTTCATCTTTATAGTTTTGTGCTAATCTTTACTTTCCTAGTTAAGACAAAGACTGGCTATCCTAACTCTAATTACATGTCTTCTGTTGCATTTGCAAGCAGGTCAGCATAAGGAAAATGTTCGTAGTGTTTTTAAAGCCTACACATTTGCTAATGGCTACTTAAAAGCAAGTTATTTTAATTGTAAATCACACAACCTTGGAAGCCTCAGTTATCAGTAAGAACTGTGTTACCATTTGATTTGTGTAAGAAACTTTGTTATAATTTTCTATCACAGCTCACATCAGGCAGCAGGCAGACCAACCAGGAGGACGAGGAGCAGCAGAGGGAGAGGAGCCTTTAGTCTCTCTGTGGAGGAAACACTGTGTGCGAAGGCTTCAAACAGCCAGGGTATAGACCAATAGCCTATGTATTGATCATATTTTGCTCAGATACTCAATTAACACTTACAATAACCTTTTTCTTAAGTTTTCATTGGTGTACTTGTAGTTTCTTAGTCCATTGTCAATATATCCTACTACAGTATACTGTCCTGTAATTTAATTTGTGTTTTTTTATTTTAAAATGCACATAATATATTAAAACATTTTTACATTCACCCTTGTCTGTTTGGTTCATTATATAAAACAGGAAATAAGGTTGAGACTATTATAATGCTTTATTTTTAGTCCAATATAAAACTTCACGTACATAATGGATATTTGAACATATTTTGCTGGGGCCCCGGTGGTAGAAGAAGCTGAAACTAATTATTTGCAGTACATCACAGGTCAGGGTCAGGTTTACATCACCAACAACACACAAACATACTGAGTAATTGGGTTATGTATATATTTCACATATTCAGTTTCACCTAAGGCAAGCTGTATTTCTCTGCTGACTTGTGCAAGAACACTTCTGAGGGAGGTGCAGGAATATCACACACAACTCCTGGACGCCTGGGATCATCTGGTCTCCTGAGCTCACTGATGGCCCACAGCTCCAGTCTGGACGACAGCCTTTTCTGCAGGACAGTTCTCTGAAGGGCTGGGATGTGGCTGTAGTCCTTCACTTCCTTGACTTCTTAAAGCTTGAAGTACCTTATTGGATGATAAAAAGTGTTTGAAATTAGCTCAATAATAAATAATTGTAATAAAGCCTGCACTCTAGAAAATTTTTTCTAGCTTTTCTGAACAATACTGGAACATTTATTTCTGGAATATTATTGATCACACTTTCTAGATTCCTACCTCCACGTTGACTACATGTGTAAAGTAAGATATGGCCAGCCACCAGGACACATGCACATCACATCAAACCATAAGGATCACTAAGCAAAGTATTTGTCAAGGGCCTGGTGTGTTAGTTAAAGTACATAGTTTGGACAGTAGTAACACTATGCATTAATTCTAAATATTGTTGACATTTACAGCGCTAAAAAATACAAAAAATACGTCCGTTATCTGCCATCTTAAGGTAGTGCAAAGAAAGAAGAAACAGTGTGTACAGATGGAACATTATCTAATGTATGTGTCGAACCCTATATATATTACATCCACAGCTTCTACATTGTACAACTTAACCAATACCCTAGCATTGTGTATTATCAGGCCAATAGCAACCACAACAATTAGTAGTTAGCTGGATAATAATTTTTCCTAATAGACCATAATATAGCTACGTTATAACCTAAGGTTACCTGGGAGAGCATCGTAGCTCTGCTCGGGTCCTGCAGGTCTCTACAGAGAGAAGACGATAATTAATACAGCTCCATTGAGTAAGGCCTCACGAAGAATACATGATTCCCATGGTAAATTATTAGCTCAGTAAGGTAGCCGGTGGCTACAAGTTTTAGATAACGTTAGCAGTATAGCTAACGTTAAATGCTAACTTAAAAGAGCTTTACTAGCTAGCTAGCTAGTAACTTAACACAACGAAACAACAAATGTCTAGTAACCATGCTTGCAACATAGATCACAGAAATAAATATATGAGCAATACTTACACTTTATTAATCTTGTAGTAATCCGCTGTGGAGTGGCTTGTGTGTCCTCCAGACCAGACTCTGAGTCTATAACGTTAGTTTACCTGCACTGAGGCTGAGCTGTCACTCAAATTTTCCCATAACGTTCCCTTAACACTCATTAGCCAATGGGGACGCACCCCTGTAAGACCCGCCCACGCGAGATGTTTGTGTCAGAATCACAAGCAAAAACTCAGGGAGCGCAAAGGAGAAAGCTGGGAGCATGACTGCAAACGTGATGGAGAGAGCAAAAGACTGATCATTGAGAAAGAAGCAGAGGGAACTGTAAACAAAAGGACATAATATCAAACAAATAAAAGACCAATAGTTTACAACTACACAAATGTTTTGTTTGCAAGTTTTAAGTTTTACCTTTAAGGTGACACTTTTTTTTGCTTGAGTTAGTGTTTTTTGTTTGATACTTGAGAAGTTTTGCTTGGAATTAAAGTCACAAAACTAATCCCATACATGTTCGCCCTCCGTGGCTTATTTAGATATATTAAGATATGACTACAGTATTTTAGTGTGTGTGTGTGTATGTCTGTGTGTGTGTGTGTGTGTCTGTCTGTCTGTGTGTGTCTGTGTGTGTGTGTGTGTGTCTGTCTGTGTGTGTGTGTCTCTCTGTGTGTGTGTGTTTGCTCACTGGGCAGCACGGTGAGTCTGACAGCGGTATCAGGGAGGATAGTTCTGGCTGCAAAGTACTGGGCGTTGCAGATGTAGTCGTCTCTGCTGTCGGTCTTCAGAAGATTAGAAAAGTAAAGGTTCCCGTTGAGGCCGACCATCACTCTGTCGCTCTGCTTGATATGCACCATCCCTAAGGAAAACACACAAATACACAGAGAGACATCATATCAGTTACTAAAACAAAGGATAACACAGAGATAAAGACACAGAGACTTCAGGGTAATTCAATTAACTTAATTTATCCGTCAGGAACTTTATCAGTGTTAAAGCTGCAGTGTGGGCAGAAGGGAAAGAGAAAAAGAAAAAAGAAGAGCTTCTTTTCTTGCACTGCAGGGTGACTTAAACATCGACAACATTCAAAAACATTCAACCTTTTTTATACTTTTTTATACTTTAACACTCAGACACGTTAGCTGACAGCTCTGCATTCATTAGTCTGAGTGGAAATGTTCTGCAATGCAGCACAGCCATGCACATCTCTCCAACAAGTCTCTCCAACAAGTCTCTCTAACAGGTCTCTCCATGAACAAAAAAGGATGGAGGCAATAACATCCTACAACGCTGTTCGGATGGAAGAGACCTTCCATCAAACAACTCTCCAAACGATTCCTCCTTCTCAGACTAATGTCCAGTCTAGGAATGAAGTCCTGATGGTCTTGCTAGAGTCGCTAGTGGTGCTCCCGTCGTCTCCATCGTCTCCATCGTCGTCTCTGTTGTCGTCTCCATTGTCGTCTACTCAGTCCCAGTCAGTGTTTTCACATCTGGATGCTGAGACTAAATCAAACCTGTTTGATATTATTCTAAGTTTGAAATCTTGGTAGTTAAATCTTCTAGTCGGAGACTAAAAACTCAGCTATTATGACAGATTGTCTTTAGATGTGAGCCAAACTGGCCAGAAGACAGGAAGTGGGAATAAAAGCCAACTCACACTTGTCCATCCAGTGGATGTTTGGAGGGTGGAGCTCTCTGGGGGGTTGTTGGACGAGCCATCACTCTTTTTCCTCCTTACCGCTCTTATGAACTTTCTGTTGTTTAGGAAGAACTGGCTGAGCTGGAACACAAAAACACAAAGCAGAAGATTTTAACTTTATACACTTCTACATGCAGCAGATTCAAACTTTATATACTTTAACATGTAGAGGATTATCAGTTAATGTTATATGCTTCAACATGAATCATCAGCAGCATGGAACCGAATCTGTTCTGTTGATTCAGTAAAGTCAGACATTGAGGATTTCCCTCGGCTCTTTTTAAACACAACAGTATGATCTCTGCTGCATTTGCAGCTTTTTCTCCAACAGTTTTGTTCAGTAAATGTCTCAGTAAGTCTGCAGTGAGTCAGAGCTCATCACTGACTACAGTTTTTTTACTCTCTCTCGGTTTGGTTTCATTCCGTGCAGTATTTATTGCTCCACAGCTGCTGTTGAACACTATTGATCTGAGGAAATGTCTTAATAACTGCAGAAGGGAGGAGGGTGTAACTCTCACACACAAAGCTAGGATCACTCAGAATGGGAGGGGAGTGAAATCAGAGACGCACTACATGTTATTCTACATCATTATTGGATAATCATTGGATGGGTCTTCATGTCCACCTGTCGAGAGTCAGAGATAGTTCTCACTCCGGGGGACATTTTACCCATGTTGCTATCGTTCCTGTTAAGTTGTAGTGAGTAAATCAAAATGAAACTGTGAAGGAGGATTGATCCTCTCTGTATCAGCGGAAAACATGTACAATGTTTTTGTATCATCCTTTCATGCCAGCAGCTATAGATCTGCAATGGGATTCTTTAAAACGTCCCCAGTTGTGTGCTCAGAGCTTTGTGGAACAGTTTTCTCTCTGCATGCAGAGAGAAAACTGCAGAACTCCCTTCTTTGAACACCTTTAAAGGTCTTTGACAATCTTCCCTGAAGGAAGCATGTGTTGGAATGTGTTTGCTTTGCATGCTTTTACTATTTCCCTTGGGTTGTTTTTACATGTTTTGTAATCAAACATGTGAACATGTTTTTATATGAAAGTGTTTCTGCTGCCGTCTTGTCTCTCAATGGGACCTTCCTGGCTAAAAAAGTAGTAAAAAAAAAAAATAAAAAAGCAAAGGGGACATAAAATGGTCAGGCAAATTACGGATCTTATTCAGCGGCACTCTGGCCCGAAGTGCCTTAAATCTGCGGACTAATCTCTGCTGTATGTCCCCGATCACGACTCCAAACTAAAAGCCTTTAACTGAGGAACCAGCTGCCGTTAGATATCAGACTGCTCCCTCCATCTCTGAGTCTGTTCTTGGTCACGTCTATATTTCTGTTTGTGAACGGCAGCGTGTTGTTGTCGTTGGGATGTTCTTCTTGTGTTTTCGTTCCTGTTTGTGCAGCACTTTTTGTCATCTGAAGTTTAATGTGCTCTAGAAATATGTAAGATAGATATATATATATATTTTTCATTTAACCTTGATTTAACCAGGTAGGCCGTTGAGAACAGGTTCTCATTTGCAACGGCGACCTGGCCAAGAAAAGTGTAGGCGTGTAAGACAACAAATAGTTTCACATTCAATACAGTACAAGAATACAGAATACAAAATGCTACATAAAGTGCAGAATTAGGGTCGTATCTTGCACTCACGCAATTGCCTTTGTACACCGACGCATGTATCGTTCCTATTTTGCACCCGACGCACAGCGGACTTGTCCCTCCACAGACGCATGTCGGCAAATTAGGGAATGTATTTGCGCTCCCGGGGGCGGTTCAGCGAAAAGAGGAGGCGTGTTCCAGCGCAAACGTTATATGATGCTATTTTGCAGTTTCAGAAAACAATCCCGCCACTGACCAGGAAAAACCTAGTTTAAAGTCAGTGGTGCTAGTCTAAAGTCAGTGTTGCTAGTCTAAAGTCAGTGGTACTAGTCTAAAGTCAGTGGTACTAGTCTAAAGTCAGTGGCGCTAGTCTAAAGTCAGTGGTGCTAGTCTAAAGTCAGTGTTGCTAGTCTAAAGTCAGTGGTGCTAGTCTAAAGTCAGTGGTGTTAGTTTAAAGTCAGTGGTGTTAGTCTAAAGTCAGTGGTACTAGTCTAAAGTCAGTGGCGCTAGTCTAAAGTCAGTGGTACTAGTCTAAAGTCAGTGGTACTAGTCTAAAGTCAGTGGCGCTAGTCTAAAGTCAGTGGTGCTAGTCTAAAGTCAGTGTTGCTAGTCTAAAGTCAGTGGTGCTAGTCTAAAGTCAGTGGTGTTAGTTTAAAGTCAGTGGTACTAGTCTAAAGTCAGTGGTACTAGTCTAAAGTCAGTGGCGCTAGTCTAAAGTCAGTGGTGCTAGTCTAAAGTCAGTGTTGCTAGTCTAAAGTCAGTGGTGTTAGTCTAAAGTCAGTGGTGTTAGTTTAAAGTCAGTGGTGTTAGTCTAAAGTCAGTGGTGCTAGTCTAAAGTCAGTGGTGCTAGTCTAAAGTCAGTGGTGCTAGTCTAAAGTCAGTGCTAGTCTAAAGTCAGTGGTGCTAGTCTAAAGTCAGTGCTAGTCTAAAGTCAGTGGTGCTAGTCTAAAGTCAGTGCTAGTCTAAAGTCAGTGGTGCTAGTCTAAAGTCAGTGCTAGTCTAAAGTCAGTGGTGCTAGTCTAAAGTCAGTGCTAGTCTAAAGTCAGTGGTGCTAGTGTAAAGTCAGTGGTACTAGTCTAAAGTCAGTGCTAGTCTAAAGTCAGTGCTAGTCTAAAGTCAGTGATGCTAGTGTAAAGTCAGTGGTACTAGTCTAAAGTCAGTGGTACTAGTCTAAAGTCAGTGCTAGTCTAAAGTCAGTGATGCTAGTGTAAAGTCAGTGGTACTAGTCTAAAGTCAGTGGTGCTAGTCTAAAGTCAGTGGTACTAGTCTAAAGTCAGTGGTACTAGTCTAAAGTCAGTGCTAGTCTAAAGTCAGTGATGCTAGTGTAAAGTCAGTGGTACTAGTCTAAAGTCAGTGGTACTAGTCTAAAGTCAGTGGTACTAGTCTAAAGTCAGTGCTAGTCTAAAGTCAGTGGTGCTAGTGTAAAGTCAGTGGTGCTAGTCTAAAGTCAGTGGTGCAGTAGATGTAAAGTCAGTGCAACTAGTCTTAGCACAGGGTACTAATTTTTATTTTTTACGAGGGTCCGTCAGATAAACATTCATGTTATTCCCTCACCGTCAAATACCGACGAAAGAAAAAACCGCCCACCCGCCCCTTAACTCGAAATCTGTGACAGTTATTATTGGTATTTTGGCCCAATAACCACTGTTTTAATCAACATTATTCACGAGATATTATCATGGTTTTTATGTATTTATTTTAATGTTATTATTTCGGTCTATTTCGGCCAGGGAAGCTGGGTTGCTTTTTTGTTGATTTATATTTTTTAAACTATAACGCTACATCTATCAACATTTATTTAGATGTTATCATGGTATTCATTTCTTTATTTTAATAATATTATTTCGGTCTTATTAACGGTAAAATATTACAGTATATGCTGTAGCCTAATAGGCTACAGAACATTACGATATGATCCTAGCAGGACGCATTCAAAGCCGATATCCTCCAATGCAATGCGGCCGTTCATTTCAAAGAATCGGGCAGCGATCAGCGGGTCTTTAACGCCAGGATCGCTTCAATATACATATATACAGTCAGTGGTCAGTATCACTTCAATATACATATATACAGTCAGTGGTCAGTATCACTTCAATATACATATATACAGTCAGTATCACTTCAATATACATATATACAGTCAGTGGTCAGTATCACTTCAATATACATATATACAGTCAGTGGTCAGTATCACTTCAATATACATATACACAGTCAGTGGTAAGTATCACTTCAATATACAGATATACAGTCAGTGGTCAGTATCACTTCAATATACATATACACAGTCAGTGGTAAGTATCACTTCAATATACATATATACAGTCAGTGGTCAGTATCACTTCAATATACATATATACAGTCAGTATCACTTCAATATACATATACACAGTCAGTGGTAAGTATCACTTCAATATACATATATACAGTCAGTGGTCAGTATCACTTCAATATACATATATACAGTCAGTGGTCAGTATCACTTCAATATACATATATACAGTCAGTGGTCAGTATCACTTCAATATACATATATACAGTCAGTGGTCAGTATCACTTCAATATCCATATATACAGTCAGTGGTCAGTATCGCTTCAATATACATATATACAGTCAGTGATTGTGTCACCAGCAACAACACGTTGCTCAGTTTTGTTCCAGTAAGTTATGAACCATAATAACGTTTAAACGAATCCGCGGAAAACTCCGGAAGTGACGTAGTACGTCCCGCTCAGCGGATACAAAGATACAAATATATAATATTCGTAATATTAATGTTTTTTTCTAATGTTGTATTTGAGGAGTTAAACAATAAAGATAGTTATAATAATAAAATACAGTTTCATGTATTTGTCTACGTTTAAACGAATCCGCGGAAGTGACGTGGAATTCCACACCTCGTCTGTGAAAGAATGTTCCACGTTGTACGTGAGAATTTACACAATAAAATACTAATAATGAAAAAACTGTGTTTTATATTTAGCACTTTGATTTGCCTTATAGTGTATAAAAAACCTACAGTGGAGTGTTTAGAAATACAGCCTAATGGCTTGTTTGACTAATTTCCATTTGTTTTGAATTGTACTGTTGTGAAAAACAATAAACTATATACAAAGAGAAGCATTTTTTATTTTATTTTCCATGCATAGTTATTTAAAAACGCAATTTTCTAATTTTGCAGATGATGAATATTAATAGCAAAGACTAAAGGGGAAAAACATGAGTATATTTATGTGTGGAACTTAGTTTGATTTAAAATCACACTGCATTATTAGTTGTTTTAAATAAATTACTTTTTTGAAATATCAATTTATGGTAGGCCTAACATATTAATTATTATATTCAGAAGATGATCCTCATATCAATCACCGTGGTTACAGCTTGTAGCCATCCTAACCTTTGTAGCCTTTACTGAGACTAGCTTTTCAAAATTAAGAAGGGAGTTTTAGGAAGCATTTTCAGGAAATTAAAAGGATAAGCAGATTGTTACCGAGGTTTTTGTTCACAGAGTAAGATGTATAAAGCTTTGTTTGGGTATGTATACATATACAACATGTGTTTTGGCATTTTTGGCACACTTCTACCTCAGCCCTACTGCACAAAGACAAAACCATACTCACATTCATTCAACCATTTCACAAGCTGAGAAAAGGGTCATGACATGGGTCAGAGCTGTGGTTCCCAACCTTTTTTCCTTGGTGCCCCCACTACTCATGTCTAAGAAAAGCTGACACCCCCTTCACAGAACAGTTGAGATAACTCTCGAGATAGAGCTGGGTCAGAGGATATCAGAGGTCATAAATGATGAACCAATCCATCGGCTCTGCTCCTATAGGCCCAATGGTGTTCATATGGACAACACCTTTGGCTGGAAGGCCCGTGTTGAAAGTGTGTGTAATCATTTAGAGCAGACACCCACGATGAATCAGATGGTTTATGTTATACAAGGCTGCATTACAGAGCATATTAATATGACTGTCATGAAGGTTGTGGAGAGGAATAGAAACCAGTCTCTCCAGGCAAGCACACAGAATATGGTCTGCTCTATCTTTATTCTCCATGCCAAGTATTAGCTCTTATCCTCTGGCAGAAGATATGGGTGAACTTAACATTTCTAAACTATAAAAACGTTGATGATGATATAGGCCTAATATGGACCTTCCTCAATTAAAACTTTAAGTAATGTTACTTGACATTGAGGGTGTGCAATAGCTTCATGATATGAAGCATGGTTGTGTTGCTCTTGTCACTGTTTGTGAAAGATGAGCAATAGATTGTTGCTGTGTGATGTGCTTCAGTCTAGCCTATATCACTTTGTTCATGTTGTTTTTTATTGTAAGTATGTCAGCTGTATGATAAAACAATATGTCAAGTGTTATTTGTGAAGCATTTGAACTCAAGGCAAATATCCCTCTGGACAATAAAGTATCTCCTGCTAAGTGGTCTTCATGATGTGTAAAAATTAAAACGTTGTCGTAGGACTATAGCAAACACATAGTTGGAAAGGTCTCAACCTGGAGAGTAACATATGTCAGTCTGGAGAGGATACATTACTCCTGCTTTGAAATATTGACCTCTGAACCTTGAACCCAGTACATGTATGAAGGCCTGTCATTTAGCAACAGAAGGTGCTACACACATAAGACCAGCTGTTATAGAACTCTGGACATCAGCTATCATGTAGCTATGGTCACCAAATTGTACCTACTGTAAGCACTGTCAAATATGGTAATAAGCTATTTTCACCTATTTAACGATTCGATTTTTAAAATCTGATGACACCAGTGTGTTCTCCCTCGCAAAAAACCCCAGGGTGTATCCAAAATTATACACTGCCAACTTCTACTTATGAGAAATATACCAATATACTTTAAAACTACAACTCCCATAAGAAACGCCACAGAAGCTGTTACAAAGCTTGAGCACTTGTAGTTCTTCCCGGGGGTGGGGGGGACTCGTCGGGCTCCTCTTTCTGTCTGTCCGCCGTGAGATGGCGATTCCATTTCAGATTGAGGCGCCCGCCCGCGCCCGGCCGAGCACAAGTTATGAGACAAATACATGAAACTGTATTTTATTATTATTGCTGTCTTTATTGTTTAACTCCTCAAATACAACGTTAGAAAAAACATCAATATTACGAATATTATATATTTGTATCTTCGGTATCCGCTGGCGGGGCGGTTACCTCGTCACTTCCGGAGTTTTCCGCGGATTCGTTTAAACGCGTTATTATGGTTCATAACTTACTGGAACAAAACTGAGCATCGTGTTGTTGCTGGTGACACAACCACTGACTGTATATATGGATATTGAAGTGATACTGACCACTGTATATATGTATATTGAAGTGATACTGACCACTGTATATATGTATATTGAAGTGATACTGACCACTGACTGTATATATGTATATTGAAGTGATACTGACCACTGACTGTATATATGTATATTGAAGCGATACTGACCACTGACTGTATATATGTATATTGAAGTGATACTGACCACTGACTGTATATATGTATATTGAAGCGATACTGACCACTGACTGTATATATGTATATTGAAGTGATACTGACCACTGACTGTATATATGTATATTGAAGTGATACTGACCACTGACTGTATATATGTATATTGAAGTGATACTGACCACTGACTGTATATATGTATATTGAAGTATTACTGACTGGTATATATATGTATACTGACCACTGACTGTATATATGTATATTGAAGTAATACTGACCACTGACTGTATATATGTATATTGAAGTGATACTGACCACTGACTGTATATATGTATATTGAAGTGATACTGATCACTGACTGTATATATGTATATTGAAGTGATACTGACCACTGACTGTATATATGTATATTGAAGTGATACTGACCACTGACTGTGTATATGTATATTGAAGTGATACTGACCACTGACTGTGTATATGTATATTGAAGTGATCCTGGCGTTAAAGACCAGCTGATCGCTGCCCGATTCTTTGAAATGAACGGCCGCATTGCATTGGGGGACATCGGCTTTGAATGCGTCCAGCTCGGGTCATATCGTAATGTTCTGTATTACAGCATATACTGTAATATTTCACCGGTAATAAGACCAAAATAATATTATTAAAATAAAGAAATTAATACCATGATAACATCTAAATAAATGTTGATAGATGTAGCATTATAGTTTAAAAAATATAAATCAACAAAAAAGCAACCCAGCTTCCCTGGCGAAATAGACGAAAAATAATAACATTAAAAAATACATATAAACCATGATAATATCTCGTGAATAATGTTGATTAAAACAGTATTTATTGGGCTAAAAATACCAATAATAACTGTCACAGATTTCGAGTTAAGGGCCGCGCGTTTTTTCTTTCGTCGATATCCGACGGTGAGGGAATAACATGAATGTCTATCTGACGGACCCCCTCGTCGAAAAATAACATCAAGGGTACCCCTATTTAGTTGAAACTTGACGCCAGGGTCCTTGACCATGCATCATACATTTGACGAGTAGGGAGTGAGACTGTGTTGTAAAGTCAGTGGTGCTAGTCTAAAGTCAGTGGTGCTAGTCTAAAGTCAGTAGCGTGTTATTCAGATGCTATTTTAGGGGCACATGCTTGGCCATAATATAGTTTGTGCACAACAAGGGTAAATATTACTGAAAATGTGCTTCAGGTGTTTGGCTAGATCAGGAGGCACTTTACAGTACAGTCCTCAAAAAGTCCCAGCATTCTTTGTGGCTTGTTGTGTTTTACACATTTCCATGAATCATGGATTTGTTGATGACATAAATAAGGAAATATTAGAGTGGCAATGCGCGATGTGCTCCTGGTGGAGCGGGTGGACGGAGATGGAGTGGGGGGAGGAGGAAGGGGCACAACAGGAGCAGGTGGTGCGTTTGGAGGCCCACGCTCCATGGCTGCAGCAATCCTCTCCAGACTTGAGGAGATGCGCCCGAGAGGCAAGCAGCACACGCCGCACCCGCCAAGACGGCATTTATTTACTTCATCCGGACCGACAGCTCCCGCTGGCGTGCGCCAGGCAAATTCGCCGTTATAATAGCAATCCGCCACGGAACAAGAGCGCCTGCTCTTAAAGGGAATGTGAGATGACGCTCTGATTGGTTTATTGCACGTTACGCCCAAACCACACCTAGCTACTTCAGACCAACTCATTTAAGATTTGCGACGGGCACAAGAGTAATTTATCCCGCCGGTATCATAGCAACAGCGCCCGAGATCCGCCCACAATGCTACTTGCGTTTCACATTTGATACTTGCGTTTCAGATCCTTAAAATAGGGCCCTAAGTGGGCAGGTTTTGGGACTGATTGGTGGGGTTGCTGTGGACAAAGTCCACACGGAGATAAACTAGTAAGAGCCAATGAGGTTTAACCATGTATCAGCTCATTTACATTTAAATAGCTCACGTTACTGGATCGTGTTAACAGTTAACTTCATTTAATATTGGATGAGGAGTTTTCTTTTGCGGGGTGCAAATGTTACACCAGAACCAGGTCCTTCCTGAGACTATTTATCAGAGCCACCGTCGCTGCGTATGGAGCTTAGCGCTGCCCAAGACCATTGGGATTGGTTTAAAGAAATACAGACAACAAAGTGTTTTATTCTCCTCTCCCAGAATGCATCTGTGGTGTCTCACCCTCCACGATGACCCGGATGCTCTGCGTCACGGCGGTGCCCAGGCTGTTGGAGGCGTAGCAGCGGTACAAGCCTTCATACGAGCTGAGAGGAACCTCGTCTTCGGCTCGCAGCGTCCCGGACCCTGTACGCTCCGAGCCGAACGCCTCGCCATCCTTCACCCAGCGGAAACTACACAGCAGAGGAGAAAGAGATTCAAAGACACATTAACAGTCAGAGAGAGAGAGAGGATTCTCCGCAGGATCAAACATAAATGTCTGTTACAAAGAGGACAAAGATGCCAACGTAGTAAACACATACAATTTAAAATAATGAAAGTGAGGTTTAAATTAGAGAGAAGAGGAAGTCAGGGAGTAAGTCAGAGAGGACAGAAGAGAAGAGGCAGGGAGGGAAGGAAACAAGAGAGATGATTTTATCAAAAGAACATTCATCGCTATGCCAACAGAAAGGCGAGACACACATACACAGAAAAACACAAATAGAAACACACACAGAAACACAGAAACACAGAAAGACTCTCTCAGGTGTACATACGTGGGCGTGGGGTTCCCAGAGGCCTCACAGGGCAGGTTGATGTCTTCTGTGGAAAAGGCGGTGAGTGATACCGGCTTCTGTGTCAGGACCGGAGGCTGCGGGACTGAACACACACACACACACACACACACAGACACACACCCAGACACACACACACATACACACACACACACACACAAAGACACACACACAGACACACACACACACAAACACACACACACACACAGACACACACACACAGACACACACACATGCACAGACACACACAGACACACATATTGGTGATTTGTTTGTAGACAGACAGCGATACAACAGGAGATTGTGATTCTGCCGTCAGACACTGGTTCATCGTCATAATATAATAAGTTAATTTGATATGGAGCCTTTTACAGACAAAGTCACAAACTCACATGATACACATTGGTAAAAATACAGTAAGATCCAACAGAAAATAAGCAAGGAAAAAATAATTGAAAGACCAATGAAAATCCTTTAAAATATTAAAACCTAAAACCCAAAGTTACAAACATGAGTCAGAAGTGAATTTAAACAAATGTGTCTTCAGCTGCTTTTTAAAAGCTTCAACAGAGACTGCAGAACGTAAGACAGTAGGAAGGGCGTTCCACAGCATCGGAGCCACCGCTTCAAAGGAACGGTCACCTTTTGTTTTTAAGTGAGTGCGTGGGACCACCAGTAGTCCCTGGTTAGAAGACCTGATAGTTGTGTATAGATGGAGCAGGTCTGAGATATAAACAGGTCTAGTCCCTGGTTCGAAGACTTGAGAGACCTGTTACTAGTGTACGGATGGAGCAGGTCTCAGATATAAACAGGTCTAGTCCCTGGTTAGAAAACCTGAGGGACCTGTTAGTAGTGTATAGATGGAGCAGGTCCGAGATATAAACAGGTCTAGTCCCTGGTTAGAAGACCTGAGGGACGATGGAAGTCAAACATTTAAGCTATTCCAACACTTTGTCAGTCTCTTCCGGGTTAAAAGAGACATACAGCCGGATGTCATCTGCATAGAAGTGATAACAGATATCTCCAAATTGGCTAACTATATATCCCAGGGGAAGCATATACAATGCAAATAAAATCGGACCTAACACAGAACCCTGAGGCACCCCACAGGAAAGGGCAGCAGTTTCTGCACAATAGGGACCAAGTGACACAGAAAAACTTCTATCTGAAAGATAATAGGTGGACCAATCCATGGCGCTCCCTGAGATACCAATCCAGTGCTTCAGTCTTTCAAGCAAAATGTTGTGCTTACATCCAGCAGCACCAAAACCAAGCATTGACCCACGTCAGAGGACATTAATAAATCGTTGGACACTCTAAGAAGAGCGGTTTCTGTTGATTGTTTCTGACGAAGCCAGATTGAAATTTGTCTAAAATGTTGTGTGTATTCCAGACAGCAGTGAGCTGTTTAGCAACAATTTTTTCTAAAATTTTGGAAATCAAAGGCATCTTGGAAATGGGCCTATAATGTCCAGGCATTGATGTATCCAGGTTGGTTTTGTTTAGTAATTGCTGAACAACTGCATGTTTTAAATACTAAGGGACACAACCAGATTGCAGAGAGCTGTTGAGTATAGAGAGAACCCAAGTACTCACAGACCCAAGAACATTGTTAAACAAGGAAGTTGGTGTAATATCTACTGGGCTCGAGGAAGATTTCATACTGCTGACCAGATCAGTGAGTTCTTCTAGCGAGATCGGACCAAGACAGTTCAAGATTGGAGGCCGGATCGAGTGAACCGAATATGGAGTAGTAGAGAGGATTACGCCATCACTCATTTTATTTCCGAAGAAAAGAGAAAGTCACTGCAGTCCTGATTTAAAAACACACACAGCACTTCAGGAGGAGCAGGATTGACAATGTTGTTGATGGTTTCTAGAAGGACTTTAGGGTTATGTTTACTGGAAGAAATAAGGTTAGAAAAGTAAGATCTCCTAGCCTCCTTAACCATGTTGTTGAATTCAGTCAAAAGGTCCGGTGAACATGACACAACAAGGAGAGTTACTTACTGTTCCGCACTTTGTCTGTTCGTCCAATCAAAAGCAGGGAAAGAGACTGAGAGGAAACAGGTTAAAACACACACACACACACACACACACACACACACACACACGTTAGAAACACACACATGTTAGAAATGTAAAACACACAAGAGGTACATTCATCCATATACTTTGAGGTACATCCATATACTTTGAGGTACATTCATCCATATACTTTGAGGTACATTCATCCATATACTTTGAGGTACATTCATCCATATACTTTGAGGTACATTCATCCATATACTTTGAGGTACATTCATCCATATACTTTGAGGTACATTCATCCATATACTTTGAGGTACATTCATGCATATACTTTGAGGTACATTCATATACTTTGAGGTACATTCATCCATATACTTTGGTCATGTGATCACATCCAGAGGTTGATTCTGTGATCAAGGAGCTTAAATACGTTACATTATCTTCTTCGTACTTTATTCTGAGTACACAGTGCGTTTACACTGATGTAGTTTGTCCAAAGTCAGCACTGCGAGTCCCAGAATGCAGCTCTCCAAACGGTTTGAAACTTGTTAAAGTGGTTATTATTGAAACGGCGAAACACAAACTATACAAATGTAATAGATACGTGTTTTTTTCTCCAATAAGTACCACTCTACTGCCATCAGTTAGTGAGAAAACAAGCCGGTCGGACGAAATATATGCACTACACAAGTGAGTATAGACAGTATTTGAAATATAATTGTATCATCTAAAGGGATTCTCTTTCCTCTCTCTGTTTCCGGACACAGAATGGGCTGCGTCTCATCGATCCATTTACATCTTCCCCCCCTCCCTCTCCCTACCTTCCTCCCTCCTTCCCTCTCTCCATCCCTCCCCCTCCCTCCATCCCTCCCTCCCTCCCTCCCTCTCTCTCTCTCTCCCTCCCCCCTCTCCTCTCTCTGCCTCTTCAGATCTGAAGGTCGATCTGAAGGTTGATCTGAACTCGACTCCTCCTCTGGGACGTCCCAGCTTATCTGGTGACCTTTGACCTTAACCGCCAAGACCACAGTTCTCTCTAAACCTGATTGTCTGGGGAAATGTGTTTGTGTTTGCACTTAGGTAAATCTGTTCAAATATTACGATTCTCCACGTGCAACATTTCAGGTTTTCAAACAAAGACCGGAGCAAACGGACAGATGAACTAGACAAGAAGAAGAAAAGATGCATCACTAACAAGTACTTCCTGTTTTCATTAATTTCAGCGCGGAATGAAGATGACCTTGCAGACACTTGAACACTCTCTGTAAATTATTTAGCGGGTCTAGACCTTCTCTATCTGTAAAGTGTCCTGAGGTAACCTGATCTGATCTGTCCTGATTTGATTTAATAGATTTGGATAGCACACCAAATTGTTTTTCATAATCAAATTCATAAAGAAAAAAGATTGTTCTTCATGACATGAACACCTGTTTCCTATCCAATCCAATCCAATCCACTTTATTTGTATAGCACAATTTTAACAAACACAAGGTTTCCAAAGTGCTGCACAAAAGATAAAACAAAGTAAATAGATAACACAATAAAAGCAGAGGTACCCACTATAAAATAAATGCAATAAAAAACAATTTAAATTGAATTAAATAAGTAAACATCAATTAAAATATGCAAATATGCAAATAACATCAACACTCTACCTGGTGTTAAAAGCCAAAGAAAAGAGGTAGGTTTTAAGAAGAGTTTTAAAATTAGACAGAGAGGAGGCCTGTCTAATGTGCAGAGGCAGTCCGTTCCAACGTTTTGGAGCTGCAACGGCAAACGCTCGATCCCGTCTGAGCTTGAGCCTAGCTATAGGCACCATCAGGAGCAGGAGGTGGGTGAAAGTCTTGTGTTTTCTCCTTATCTTCTTCAGGACACAAACACCTGTTTCCTGGGTGAAAGTCTTGTGTTTTCTCCTTATCTTCTTCAGGACATGAACACCTGTTTCCTGGGTGAAAGTCTTGTGTTTTCTCCTTAACTTCTTCAGGACATGAACACCTGTTTCCTGGGTGAAAGTCTTGTGTTTTCTCCTTATCTTCTTCAGGACACAAACACCTGTTTCCTGGGTGAAAGTCTTGTGTTTTCTCCTTATCTTCTTCAGGACATGAACACCTGTTTCCTGGGTGAAAGTCTTGTGTTTTCTCCTTATCTTCTTCAGGACACAAACACCTGTTTCCTGGGTGAAAGTCTTGTGTTTTCTCCTTATCTTCTTCAGGACATGAACACCTGTTTCCTGGGTGAAAGTCTTGTGTTTTCTCCTTAACTTCTTCCAGGAGACGAACACCTGTTTCCTGGGTGAAAGTCTTGTGTTTTCTCCTTACCTTCTTCAGGACATGAACACCTGTTTCCTGGGTGAAAGTCTTGTGTTTTCTCCTTACCTTCTTCAGGACATGAACACCTGTTTCCTGGGTGAAAGTCTTGTGTTTTCTCCTTAACTTCTCCAGGACATGAGTCAAACATCCGCCCCCGACCTTACGACCCTACGAGGATCTTCATACAGCAGCAGTCAACGTGCTGCTGAGTAATAAATAAATAATAAATACTAGAATACATACTGATTGCAGTGCTGCACTTTCACAGATATTGTTAAATGTGTCGACATTGAGGATTTTGTTTATCACATTGCATTTCTTTGTGAAGAGCGAGAGAGACAGGTATGGGTATGGGTTAGGGTTAGGATTACTCACAGTCTTTGGGGATGCTGATGGCAGCCTGAGCCAGCGGCGGCATGGACAACAGCAAGGACAGAGCGAGGAGGAGGAGGAGGGGGAGGGCGGGGCGGCACGGTGCCCTGAAACCCATCCACTGACGCTGTGACACACACATCTCTCAATGTCGGATGCAGCGCCAACCCACCAGGCACACACACAAACACACAACTACAACCCTCTGGAGACAGAGAGAGAGAGAGAGAGAGAAAAGAGAGAGAGAGAGAGTGTGTGTGTGTGTGTGTGTGTGTGTGTGTGTGTGTGTGTGTGTGTGTGTGTGTGTGTGTGGTGTGTGTGTGTGTGTGTGTGTGGGTGTGTGTGTGTGTGAGGTGTGTGTGTGTGAGTGTGTGTGTGTGAAGGGGAGGAGGAGGGTTGACCCGAGAACAAAGGAGAGATGGAGGGGAGGAAGGACAGAGAGAGAGAGAATAAAGAAAAGACATCATTAATATCATCAAACATAAATCATCTCAACAAGACAAACATTAATTTACTCCAATGGGATATCTGACTTCATGTTGACCTACAAAATAAAAACACCTCCAAGGTAGGTGTGTGTGTGTGTGTATGTCTGTGTGTGTGTGTGTGTCTGTGTGTGTGTGTATGTGTGTGTGTGTGTGTGTGTCTCTACTGCTGTCTCTTTACATACTACTCTCTACTGCTGTCTCTCTTCATACTACTCTCTACTGCTGTCTCTCTACATACTACACTCTACTGCTGTCTCTTTACATACTACTCTCTACTGCTGTCTCTCTTCATACTACTCTCTACTGCTGTCTCTCTACATACTACACTCTACTGCTGTCTCTTTACATACTACTCTCTACTGTAGTCTCTCTACATACTACTCTCTACTGTAGTCTCTCTACATACTACTCTCTACTGTTGTCTCTCTACTACTCTCTACTGTTGTCTCTCTACATACTACTCTCTACTGTTGTCTCTCTACATACTACTCTCTACTGCTGTCTCTCTACATACTACTCTTAGTCTCTCTACATACTACTCTTACTGTTGTCTCTACTACAACACTCTCTACTGTTGTCTCTCTACATACTACTCTCTACTGTCTCTCTACATACTACTCTCTACATACTGCTACTACTCTCTACTGTTGTCTCTCTACATACTACTCTCTACTGTCTCTCTACACTCACTACCTCTCTACTGTCTCTGTACATACTACTCTCTACTGTCTCTCTACATACTACTCTCTACTGCTGTCCCTCTACATACTACTCTCTACTGTCTCTCTACATACTACTCTCTACTGTCTCTGTACATACTACTCTCTACTGTCTCTCTACATACTACTCTCTACTGCTGTCCCTCTACATACTACTCTCTACTGTTGTCTCTCTACATACTACTCTCTACTGTCTCTCTACATACTACTCTCTACTGTCTCTGTACATACTACTCTCTACTGTTGTCCCTCTACATACTACTCTCTACTGTCTCTCTACATACTACTCTAATATTGTGTCTCCGATATCGTGTCTCAGATATTGTATCTCAGATATTGTGTCACAGATATTGTATCTCAGATATTGTGTCTCAGATATTGTGTCACAGATATTGTATCTCAGATATTGTGTCTCAGATATTGTGTCTCAGATATCGTGTCTCAGATATTGTATCTCAGATATTGTGTCTCAGATATTGTATCTCAGATATTGTGTCTCAGATATTGTATCTCAGATATTGTGTCACAGATATTGTATCTCAGATATTGTGTCTCAGATATTGTGTCACAGATATTGTATCTCAGATATTGTGTCTCAGATATTGTGTCTCAGATATTGTATCTCAGATATTGTATCTCAGATATTGTGTCTCAGATATTGTATCTCAGATATTGTGTCTCAGATATTGTATCTCAGATATTGTATCTCAGATATTGTATCTCAGATATTGTTTCTCAGATATTGAGCTGATAAAGTGTCTCTGTGTTTCGTTTCACAATGAACTATATCACGGTTTCACCATACCGACCACAAAAACAGAGGAAGTTTGTGTGTTCTCCAAACCCCCCCACCCCCAATACGACCCACCGGAGTGTTTAATAACTCAGCGCCCCCTAGTGGCTGTAGGAAATACGTCCTCATATCTAAACCAGAGAAGGTAACGGTGGAGGTTTTAACCCCGTGGTTAACGTTGTGAAATGGTCCCAGTTTGGTTTAGACACCAGAACTACTGAGTAGGTTGATAAAAGGACGGAGGTTTGGGTTCAAATCAGACGTGACTTCACTTCCTGAAGGTTACCACGTGACACAGAACGTGACGTAGCTCCGTTTGTTCCCTAAAGTTAAAAAAACTCTCTGTTTCCTTTTCTCTTCTAACGGGACATGAACCCCGGTCTCCTGGGTGAAAGTCTACCACCCCCCCCAACCTGCCTCCTTACCAGGACATTTGGCGCTCTTATACTTTCTAACCTTACTTCCTGCTTTGGTCCCGTCAGAAGTACTACGGCCACTAGAGGGCGCTGCCTCTACAAACATCAATATAAGTCAGAATGCTGCTGGAACTGACGGGCTGATTTAAGAATGATATTAAAGTTCCATTAGTTGTTTCTGAGGAGATTAAAACGGAAAAACAAAGAGCAGCTGTTAAAACCCTCCTACAGCCACTAATCCCAGCTAATGGACACCCCCCCCCCCCCCCAAAAAAAAAAAAAAAAAAACAAAAAAAAAAAAAAAAAAAAAACACACACACACACACACACACACACACACACACACGCACGCACACAAATACACACACACAGACACACACACACACACACACAAACAATTCAATTCAATTCAATTCAATTTTATTTATAGTATCAAATCATAACATGAGTTATCTCGAGACACTTTACAGATAGAGTAGGTCTAGACCACACTCTATGATTTACAAAACCCCAACAATTACAGTAATTCCCTCAAGAGCAAGCATTAGCAGTGGCTATAGCGACAGTGGCGAGGAAAAACTCCCTTTTAGGAAGAAACCTCGGCAGACCCAGACTCTTGGTAGGGGGTTGTCTGACGGGGCCGGTTGGGGGTGTGATGAACAGTGGCGTAATAGTCATATAGTCAAACACACAGACACACACAGACACACACACACATAAATACACAGACACACACACACACATAAATACACACACACACACACACAGACATAAATACACAGACACACACACACACAGACATAAATACACAGACACACACACACAAAAAAGGTCTCACACACACACAAAAACACACACACACACACACACACACACACACACACACATAAATACACAGACACACACACACACACACAAACACAGTCTCACACACACAGACACACACACACACAGACACACACAGTCACACACACATACACACACAGTAAATAGAGGAAGGGGCATTCCTGTCATTTCTGGACACAAAGGCTTCATTCTGTGGAGCAGAAAAGGGGCAAACAAGAGAGTCTTAAAGGCAAAGAGGGAAAGATGGATGAGAGGGAAGGAGGGAGCTGGGAGAGACAGATGAAGATGGAGGAGAGAAAACATAAAGAGAAGTATAGCGGAAAGCAGGAGAAGAGACAGGAAGTGAGAGTTGGACTGTCATCTCATTTAGTGGCTCTGATCTGTCTTAATTCCTCCGGTATCAGACTGACTTCAGAGAGAAATGATTCATCATTCCCTTCACTCTGCACACTATCACACACACTGATCTTTAGTCTGTCTGTCTTGCAGCCTGATCCAGATACAGTCATACAATCAAGCAAAAGGTCATTCACTTTAACCCTCTCATTCAGAAAAAGTAGATAAGTTCCTATAAATGAGGTTTATTGACCATGAATTCCCAAAATAAGTGTAAAAGTAGAGTTAATAAGTTGGTCTTAGTGGTGAATATACTCCATCCATCTGTATAAACCTGAGACTATCTCCACCCTGCAACACATAATCTAAACTTTATTTCAGCTTCAGATTCATCCCTAACTTTGCTCCTATGAAGATATTTACCAGTTCTCTCATCAGCCTGAGAAACAGAGTTAACGTTAAATAATCTGCTTCTCCTCAGAGTGACATCATCAGGACTCATCATTTATAACAAGATCATGGTAAACTGATTCTGTCTGTCTGTCTGTCTGTCTGTCTGTCTATCTGTGTGTCTGTCTGTCTGTAAAGAATAAAGATATAAATCCAGCAGATGGTTCCAGTTAACAGGACTGGCAAACATCAGAGGGAGAGGAATCAGGCTAAAAGCCTCCTACACTACTCACTGTTAACTTCCCTCCTCCTCATCCACTCATCCACTCATCCTCTCATTCTCTCATCCTCCTTATTCTCTCATCCTCTCATTCTCTCATCCTCTCATCCTCCTCATCCTCTCATTCTCTCATTCTCTCATCCTCTCATCCTCCTCATTCTCCTCATCCTCTCATCCTCCTTATCCTCTCATTCTCTCATCCTCTCATCCTCCTCATTCTCTCATCCTCTCATTCTCTCACCTGTTCCCAGCCAGACTTCCTTTCCCTCCATATATAATCAATGATCCAGTCTTTGACTGTTCCTACCTCTGTTAAACTTCTAATAGACCAGCCTCCTGTAGAGATTGTATAATAGTTGGACAGTGATGTACTCTGGGCTGAGAGAAATATGTTTTATGTGAAATATGTTATTTAGAAAATAATTAAAGAGTCACACTCTCTGGCTCCATATGCACATCTGTATTTATTCTGTTTGGGCCCTCAGGCCTTCTTCAAACCAACAACCATTGTTGATACTCTGTTCTTATTTTGAAGTCAGTGAGCACCTCACTCAGTGTGCGTTACTTTTACATATATAAACACACATACATATATATATATATATATATATATATATATATATATATATATAAGTTGATAGTGCAATATGTTTTTACTATGGGATGTCTGCAATACTTTATGTTCAGTCTACTGTTGTGACTGTTTTGTTTATAACTGTCAAGGCATTATTCATGAGCCAAAACAAATCTCCCTAAAGCCTGGCTCAGACTACAGGAGTTTTAAATGGCTTTTATTACAAATATATATTCATGTAGAAAAGATCATTGGAGGATGAATCAATGAAGAAAATAATCTTCATCATGAAAACAGACTCAAAGTAAGGTGAATGGGTTCTGCATGAAGCCAGAGACACAGAGATGATTTCATGATGGATTTATGAATCCAATGCTGGTGCTGTCTCTCAGACGGCTGTCCACCAACAGTCTGCTTCTGTCTGTTTAAAGGACGTTGTTGGTCCCCACTGAGTGAGGTCTGGACCTGATCTGTCTGTAAACTGTCCTGGGTCTGGACCTGATCTGTCTGTAAACTGTCCTGGGTCTGGACCTGATCTGTCTGTAAACTGTCCTGGGTCTGGACCTGATCTGTCTGTAAACTGTCCTGGGTCTGGACCTGATCGGTCTGTCCTGAGATCACTCCTGGTAGCATCTGGATCAAATTCAACTCAAAACGGGACAGTGACGTCAAATCTGCTCAGAGATTTCATCACGACAGGATCAGTCATAATCAGAACTGAATAATTTACCTCTATAATGTTTATAGTGCTGCTGTCATCCAATATTAATATATATATACACACTCACACACACACACACACACACACACACACACACACACCACACACACACACACACAAATATACAAACACACACACACACACACACACACACACACACACACACACACACACACACACACACACACACACAACACACACACACACACACACACACAATCACACACACACACACACACACATACACACACACACACACAAACTCACAACACACACACACACACACACACACACACACACATACACACACACACAACACAACACGCACACACACAGACACACACACACAGACACAGACACGCACACACACACACACACACAAAGACACAACACATACCCACAAACACACACACATACACACACACAGACACACACACACACACACACAGACACACACATACCCACAAACACACACACATACACACACACAGACACACATACACACACACACACACGACACACACACACACACACACATACACACACACAGACACACACACACACACACACACTCCGCATGGTTGTTGTCGTCTTACCTGTGCAGGTGTCTCTCTGTCTCTCTCTCTCCGTCTCCTTTCTTCTGGTTTATCCCTTTGTTTCTCTTTGTGTCTGTCTGTCCTTATTCTCCTCCGAGTCTGTATTCTGTCTTTCTTTCTCTCTCTGTCTTCCGTCTCCTGTCCTCAGAGTCTTTTCTTCAGTATTTTCTGCTCTGATGATGCTGCAATGCTTCAGAAAACAAACCCTTCTGAGCCCCGCCTCCCTCCTCCATGCTGCTCTCTCATTGGCTGCTTCACTCAGATGACATCAGTCTCTCTCTCTCTCTCTCTCTCTCTGTATTCCCCTGGTACTTCAAGGGAGTAAGCTTCGCTTCAGAACGCGGAGTTCCGATGGCGCCATTTTGTTGCTACAAAGGTATCACCTCCCGTTAGCATCCCACTGACCGCCAACTTTTTTTGATGTCACTTGACAGAGAATAACTTTACATCTGAAGAGTTTAAAGACTCTATTTGTCCGTTGTTTATTTCTAAAGAAACACGACAATGTATAAAAGCTCCATTACCTTGTAGCTCACGTTATGGCTCCGTAGCAGACGCTTTTATAACAATAGGCTAACGATTGGGTCATAACCACGAGACTTACTGTCGCACAGTAGAGGAATTACCGTATAATACAGGAGAAGCTCACAGGCAGTTTGGACTTCCATTATCTGTTTAGGTTTAATGACTAATGTTAACTAGCATGTTAGTGATCAGTAATTAGCCTGTGCCTATGTTATCTCCTTACATATACCTACGCTCTCCGTCTCTGTGAGATTGGGAATGATTGAGATTTCTCTCGGCACAGCTACCAGAAGACTTCACACTTTCAGACACGTTGCTCACGTCACATCTACGTTGTCTCTGTCAGTTGGAGGCTGCTCAGTAAAGCAAGAGATCACCGGAAAAGTGTTTCTAATATCCTTCACTGGTCTCTGTCCACAGCAACGGGATCTGTTGGTCCATTTTATATATGTCAATGGCGGCAGCAGCAGGGGGGCGGTGACAAAACTCCGCTGTCAAGTCGGACAGTTTCCAGCTGTTTCCAGCAGCCTTCAGGCTGAACAGGAAGTGACAGAAACACTGTGGTCCGATTCTGATTTAATAAAATGTTCTAAGACACATATAACAGCTTGCACACAGTCTCCAGTGTTTTTTATTAAAGGAGAATTCCGGTCGATTTCAACCCGTAGCTCTGTTGTTTGTACATTAGGAGTACTGTCAGTAGCGAGAAAAACGAAACCAATCGGTGCCGGCTACACCCAGTTATCCTCCTGCTAGATTTAGCACCCAACAGGCTTAAACAGGGCTTCAACGGGGAAAGTTTTAAACGTGTTTTTAGCCTCTAAACATGTTCAAAATGCCATTTCAAGTGCTTATCCATGTGCAGTTATTCCTTCCAAGGGAACACAGCGAATTTGACTGCAGTAGATGTGACAGAAAGGCACAGAGTGAATCTTTCAGAGTGAATGTAAAGTTGTGTTGTTAATCAGGATCAGGTTTATTAGGGAATGAAGAAGACAACAAAGATGGTTTCACACGGAGAAAAAAGTCAGCCAGGAATCATAATCCTGATGGCTCCAGTTACCTGATTATCTCTTTCTTTCTTTCTTTCTTTCTTTCTTTCTTTCTTTCTTTCTTAGTGCTGCAGTTTCTTGGTGTTCAGTATTCCCGTCTCAGGCTGAGTCACACTTACGGTAAACTGTTTGCATATGGAAACAGTGTGTGTGTGTGTGTGTGTGTGTGTGTGTGTGTGTGTGTGTGTGTGTGTGTTGACATGTCCCAGATAATGGCAGACATGAGACAAGGACATGCGAGAGGAGAGAGCGATCCTCATCTGCTTTATTGATCACTGACAAACACACACACACACACACACACACACACACACACACACACACACACACACACACATGTTAAGTGAATTAAGTGTGGGAAGATGGAGGAAGGGTGGAGACAGAGGAAGAGGAGAAGATGCTTGAGATTAAGGGGGAATTAGCAGAGCAGCAGATGAGAACTCTTTCTGTGTAAAGGTCACTGCTGGCTATTTTCTTCCCTATTGATGAGAAACATTGTGTTCTAGACTCTGTGTGTCACGTCACAGCCGAGTGGTCAGCATTCACAAGCAACTTCTTGGAGAAGTCCCGGTACTCTTCATCCATCTACATCCTGACATAATTAGGCAGCTTTCATCTGAAACACCAAAATGTTGAAAATACCAGCAAAATTGAAGAAAAAAAATGTCAAAAACCCTAAACAAAAGCTCCCAAAATGTCAAAAATAGCAAACAACTCAAAGAAAAACTGCCAAGAATTTTGGTCAAAGCGAATTTGAATGGATGTGTGAGGGGCCAGATGTGGGCCGCGGGCCTCGAGTTTGACACCGTCTTCTGAAGGGTAAATAGACATTCATATAAAAAGCTTTTAACTTGTTTAAGAAGAAGCCTCAGACCTTTCTTACTTCTTCTTTGAGTTTGTTTTGGTGGGACCTTTGGTACATGGAGCTGTGATAGAGAACTAGATAATATTAACAACATGTTATTCTTCACTTTCTTTGGCTTCACAGCTGTTCTCAGGATGTTTTATTATGTTGTTCAGATCTCTACTGCAGCTGGTTATTTTATTACAGACACACACACACACACACACACAGACACACACACACAGACACACACACACACACACACACACACACACACACACACACACACACACACACACACACAAACACACACAACACACAGACAGACAGACAGATACACACACACACACACACACAAACACACACACAGACTCACACACTGGTCAGTGTGATGTACTTCCTGCCAAAGAGAAACCCTGAAACATACTCTCTCTGTCCATCTGTCCATCTGTCTGTCTGTCTGTCTGTCTGTCTGTCTGTCCATCTGTCTCTCTGTCCATCTGTCTGTCTGTCTGTCTGTCTGTCTGTCTGTCTGTCTGTCTGTGTGTTCAGCGTCCGCTCTGTTTGGCAGCAGAAGACCACAGAAGTGTTTCTGCTCTTCATATTTCACATTGGAGAGGACGTGCTGCATTTACTGTAAGTGACGGAGAGGAAGAAGAGGAGGAGGAGGAGCCGAGTGGGAAAAGCCTTCAGAGAGACAGAGCTGAAGGTGATTAATGTCTGAGAGCAGAGACCAAACTGATCTAAGGTCAGCTTTCAGTCTTTAAACCAGCGTTTAGTTCTTCTCTCAATCTAGTGTATGAAATGAGTGTGAGTGTGTGTTCCATACCAACAGAGTTATCTTCCTACTCTGAGGAGTTTTGGGATGTATGTTTGGGTCCCCCTCAAAGGGGACTCCATGTACACAACAGACCAGGGAGTGGTTGGAAGGTGTTTGGGTCACCTGGCTGCCAGCTCACCTGTATTTAAAGCTACTTCATGATGCTCTCACTTCATTCAACAATCCAACATTTTAGTGTTTTTAATTTTGCAACAATTTCTGTTGACATGTGATTACATAAAAAAAATAGTAACTGACAGAACAGGAAAGGTTTTAGCAAGAAATAAATCAAAATAAAATGTGTTTCATTTTTTGTGTTTGTCTGATGTTCTCCAGCTGGAGACAAAAAAAACAGAACAGAGAGACGGAGAGACAGAGAGACAGAGAGAAAGAGAGAGAGACACAGAGAGAAAGAGAGACAGAGACACAGAGAGAGAGACAGAGAGAGAGAGAGAGAGGGAGAGAGACAGAGAGACAGAGAGAAAGACAGAGCTAGAGAGAGAGACAGAGAGACAGAAATAGAACATAAAAGTTGTGTTAATCCATACCTCTGTTGATTTCATGCTTTCCGGTGAAGTCCACACTAATCAACTCTCATACAATCCAATATTTAGGGCCCGAGCGCCGACAGCGGCGAGGACCCTATTGAAACTGAAGGAATTATTTTCCCATCAAATGAATTGGCTTTTTGAGGGGCTTAAACACTTAAAGTCATAGCGCCCTGTAGTGGCAACAGGAAGTAGGCCTAAAAGTCAAGGTGCTATACTTTAACGAACTCCTCCTGGAGATTTCATCTGATGGACTTCAAACTTGGTCTGTACCATCCCAACACCTTAACGATGAAAAGTTATTAAAAGAAAAACTTTTCGTCAAACGATGTGGGCGTGGCGGCCATTTTGAGTGTTTAGTGATGAACAAAGAAGTCGTAACTGGAGTGTACTTCCCGAAATTTCTCATGATTGACAAGGGTCCATGCCTGAGGACACCTACAGGCCAAATTGACTTTTGGTCATAGCGCCCCCCGCTGGCACCAGGAAATCTCAGAATGTGTGGTCAACATGTGATACTGAGCCGCCCCCTATAATATGACCACGCCCACTTTAAATCGGATGATGTTTGTCATATAAGTCGCATTTCATGTTGCCAGCGGGGGGCGCTATGACCAAAAGGCAATTTTGGCCTGTAGGTGTCCTCAGGCCTGGACCCTTGTCCATCATGAGAAATTTTGGGCAGATACGACAACGTACACTCAAGTTTTGTACATCTTAACATGTTCCTTGAGTCTACGTTAAACGCACTGCAGGGGCTCACTTTTTTTAACTTTGTAGGGGGCGCTAGTGAGCCATTTTTGTGCGCCTATTTCCGAATCCCTTAAAATACGTAAATTTTCACCAGACTTGATGCGACTGCCAAATTTGTTGAGTTTTTGAATATCTTAAGCCCCTCAAAAAGCCAATTAATTTGACGGGAAAAAGAAAGAATAGAAAGAAACAAACAAACAATAATTCCTTCAGTTTCCATAGGGCTTTCGCTGCTGTCGGCGCTCGGGCCCTAACGACTTGTTATTAGGATCTAGGGTTAGAATACAGAGTGAATGTAAAGTTGTGTTGTTAATCAGGATCAGGTTTATTAGGGAATGAAGAAGAGAACGGAGATGGTTTCACACGGAGAATAAAGTCAGCCAGGAATCATAATCCTGATGGCTCCAGTTACCTGATTATCTCTTTCTTTCTTTCTTTCTTTCTTTCTTTCTTTCTTAGTGCTGCAGTTTCTTGGTGTTCAGTATTCCCGTCTCAGGCTGAGTCACACTTACGGTAAACTGTTTGCATATGGAAACAGTGTGTGTGTGTGTGTGTGTGTGTTGACATGTCCCAGATAATGGCAGACATGAGACAAGGACATGCGAGAGGAGAGAGCGATCCTCATCTGCTTTATTTTTTACACACACACACACACACACACACACACACACACACACACACACACACACACACACACACACACACACACACACACACACATGTTAAGTGAATTAAGTGTGGGAAGATGGAGGAAGGGTGGAGACAGAGGAAGAGGAGAAGATGCTTGAGATGAGAGTGAATTAGCAGAGCAGCAGATGAGAACTCTTTCTGTGTAAAGGTCACTGCTGGCTATTTTCTTCCCTATTGATGAGAAACATTGTTACTAGACTCTGTGTGTCACGTCACAGCCGAGTGGTCAGCATTCACAAGCAACTTCTTGGAGAAGTCCCGGTACTCTTCATCCATCTACATCCTGACATAACTAGGCAGCTTTCATCTGAAACACCAAAATGTTGAAAATACCAGCAAAATTGAAGAAAAAAAATGTCAAAAACCCTAAAAAAAAGCTCCCAAAATGTCAGAAATAGCAAACATTTCGAAGAAAAACTGCCAAGAATTTTGGTAAAAGCGAATCTGAATGGATGTGTGAGGGGTCCAACCCAGTCTCACGTCAGTTCGTGATGGCATTACGAAATTAAATCTATTAGAACGTGATACCCTCACGTTATTTTGAAGATTTACGTGTTGGGGTCACGTTTTTTATACTAATGTATTTCAATGAGAAGCATCTTACGTAATCACAGCACGAAACTTTCTGCCACTCGGCTGCAGCAGAGAAGCTGGATACAGCTTTGATATTATTGGTATTTTTAGCCCAATAATCGCTGTTTTAATCAACATTTATTCACCAGATCTTATCACGGTATATATGTATTTCTTTTAATGTTATTATTTCGGTCTATTTCGGCCAGGGAAGCTGGATTGCTTTGTTGTTTATTGATATTTTTAAAACTATAACTCTACATCTTTCAACATGTATTTAGCTGTTATCATGGTATGCATTTCTTTATTTTAATAATATTATTTCGGTCTTATTACCGGTAAATATTACAGTAAATAAGACAGAACAGTAGGTTACGATATGAGCGAGCTGGGCGCATTCAAAGCCGATGTCCCATGATGCAATGCGGGCATTCATTCACAGAATCAGACAGCGATCAGCGGGTCTTTAACGCCTGTATCACTTCAATGTACGTAAGGGATCATGTAGAGCGTTGTTATAGCGACTACAACCATATTATGTCTATGACTACAACAACGACAGGGTGATCAGGACCCCGACGCCAGTCTTCTTTCAGCGGATCGGTTGATAGCTCTCCTCCAGAGGGAACAGAACTGCGTCCATGGCAACGCTCTGCTATGCATGGCAACGGTGTGTTATACTTAGCAACGGTCTGTTATCAAGAAAATAAAAGACCGTATTCTACATTAGAATTCAAGCAAGCCATGTAATAAATATAATATATATAATCAGTAGTTTTGTCACCAGCAACAACGTGTTGCTCAGTTATGTTCCAGTAAGTTATGCACCGTAATAACGTTTAAAAAAATCAGCTGAAGACTCCGGAAGTGACGTCGTAATTACCGCTCGGCGGGTAGAAAAGATACAAATACATAATATTCGTAATATTGATGTTTTTGTCTAACGTTGTATTTGAGGAGTTAAACAATAAACATAGCAATAATAATAAAATACAGTTTCATGTATTTGTCTCATGTACTGTGTGCTCAGCCGGCCGGCGGGCGGCATCAATCTGAAACAGAACGAAGCCGAACACGTCCTCCCACCCACCCCGGAAGAACTACAAGTGCTCAAGCTTTGTAACAGATTCTGGGCCGCGTCTATAGTGGGAGTTGTAGTTTTTAAAATATATTGGTATATTTCTCATAAGTAGAAGTTGGTAGTGTAGAATTTTGGATACACCCTGGGGTTTTTTGGGATGGGGAACACACTGGTGTCATCAGATTTTAAAAATCGAATCGTTAAACAGGTGAAAACAGCTTATTACCATATTTGACAGTGCTTACAGTGGGTAAACTGTGGTGACCATATCTACATGATAGCTAAGGTCCAGAGCTTTTTTATGTGTGTTGCACCTTCTGTTGCTAAATGACATCAGCTGAAGACTCCTGAAGTGACGTAGTAATTACCACTCGGCGGATAGAAAAGATTGCTGCACGTAAAAAAATAAAACAAATTGCTGCACGTTGTACGTGAGAATTTATACAATAAAAATACCAATAATGAAAAAATTGTGCACAGCAAAGCACTTTGATTTGCCTTGTTGCAGAAAAATACTAGGCCTATATAAACTACAGTTGAGGGTTTAGAACTACAGCCTAATGGCTCGGTGGACTAATGGGCATTTGTTTTGACTTGTAGGCTATGTTGTGAAAAACAAAAAATAAAACTACTTACAAAGAGATGCATTTTTCATTTTATTTTCCATGCATAGTTATTTAAAAACGCAATTTTCTAAATTTGCAGTTGATGAATGTTAATAGCAAAGACTAAAGGGGAAAAAAAACATAAGGATGTTTATGTATGGGACTTAATTTGATTTAAATCACACTGTATTATTAGTAACAATTTATGGTAGGCCTATCATTAATTATTATATTCAGAAGATGATCCTGATATCAATCAGCATGGTTACAGTACAGCTTGTAGCTATAAACTCAGCCTTTACTGAGACTACCTTTTCAAAATTAAGAAGGGGCTAGTTTTAGGAAGCATTTTAAGCAGATTTTTGCTGAGGTTTTTGTTCACAGAGATGTATATAGCTTTGTATGGGTATGTGTACACAAACGTGTTTTGGCATTTTTTTGCACACTTCTACCTCAGCCTACTGCACACAGACACAAGTACTTTTGCATATTCTGCTAAAATAGAGAATGTGGTGCCAAACCAACAATCTCATTCAACCATTTCACAAAATGAGGAGTTGGTCTTGCCATGGTTTAGAGGGTATCAGAGGTCATAAATGATGAACCAATCAATGGGCTCTGCTCCTACAGGCACCTTGGTGTGTATATACCACACCTTTGGCTGGAAGGCCCGTGTTG
>NC_053116.1:41823594-41881094 GCF_010015445.1 Perca fluviatilis
AAAAAATACTTTGTGCCACACTATGCAGAACACAACACATACTTTCTAGACCTTGTCAGGAAGACCTCTATAAAGTTTCAGAACTCTAGTCCTAACCTAATGGGAGCTAGGGAGTTTTCAGTATTTGGTATAACAAGTGTCACCGGTGTGCCAAAACCTCTCCAAAACTTCTCCAAGTGACCAAATGTTGCTAAATGCTTTTACTCACTTCTATGCTATTAGAGAAAACATACGAAATACTTAAAATGACTTACAAAACCTTTTTACATTAATTCAAACACTGTTGATCATATTTTTTTCTCATAAATCACATGTATGCGCATGCTGGCTCTGGGAGGCGGGGCTTAGGTCTGTTACCCATTCATTTGGACTGGTTCCCATTGGATATTCCTATCATGCTATATACCGTTGGAAAGGGAATGTGATTGGCTACAACTGCCATGATTGACGTGTTGATAGCCAATGACAGCTTTTTCTAAGATGGCTGCTCAGAGAGATGACGCAGCGTATTGACGCTCCACAGTGGGAACGCTTGTTGGGCGTCCGGGGCTGTCCCGGGGTGAAAACTTAACAGGAAAAAGGTGGGGATAATTTCAATTTGTAGGCAGCAACCTGAGGAAAACAAACATACCCAGAAACACGGTGCAGGGCAAGGAGAAATATAATAGGCTCGTTCGAGATGAGCCAGATCTGCGCAGAATCGATCACCGGCGATCGGCGCCCAATGCATGCCGGTTAGATTTGTGTCCGACTTGATCCCGACTTGCTCTGACGTCATGCACACGTGGGCAACGATAATCTCATGAGACCAAGGCGGCCGCAGTTCTGAGGAGAAGGGTCCAACTGCAGCTTGCAGCAGTCGCTCACGCCACGCCTCCTGCTCACGCCACGCCTGCTCACGCCACGCCCCCGCTGGCACGCAACGACTTTCAGGGTTTACAAGACGCAGTTGCACCATGGCTGTATAAAGCCCATGTTGCAGGTTAACCACCACTGTTGATTAATAGGTACATATAGCACTCAATAAATATATATATATATATATATATATATATATATATATATATATATATATATATATATATATATATATATATATATATAATTTTATTTTTTTTAACAATACGGTGATGACGTCATGTTGGGGAGACGTGTATCAGCCTGGTACTGTAACTATGGTGACTGACTAGGATGAGGAAGATGTGTTTTTACTGTCAGTGAGCACCAAGTGAAAGTCAATGTTTTCTTTATATCTAGTGACAGTGATCATGTTGTTAGTTCAGATAAGTACCAGTAAACTTATCTAGATCTAGAAAATACAAAGCATCATGCTAGCTATATGCTAGCAATGGGCTAACTTGCCAGTCCCACCTGTGAACACCCCCCGACAGTTGTAAACATATTGATTAGATATCTCACGTTTTGATGGTAGCCTACTAGCTCCAGTAACAACATATTTGCCTAGTGTTTATTTATTTCTTGGACGGGGATGTTGTTCAGCTTTTCATAAGTTTAGACAGCTAGCTAATGCTACGCCGACGTTTCGCTAACGTTAGCGTAAGAGCGTTAGCCTAGACGGCTAGGTAAATATTACGACTGCCTTCGGAGTTTCCTATATCTGCGTCCACGTTGTCAACATAAGACCTGTGGCTTTAGTGCTCCTTTTGAACCATAATGGTTTTGACTGAAACGTTAAACGAGATGGGTGAGTTTTTGTTAGTTACACACAAAGCTAACTGGCTATAGTTAGCCTGTACGTATGTTAGCGGACATTAGCTAATGTTGCATAGCCAGCCAGCAGCTTCGGCAGTAGTTTCAGCAAGCTAAGAACGACAGCTAACACATCCATATGTCTCCATTTCAAACATCACTGCAGATTGACTGCTTTTAGCAGCAGAGGTTGATTGTGGGCGACATACTGTCGTGGTTAGCTCGCCGAAACTACCGCCGATTGTCGGGTTGCGCTGGCTACGCACGTTAGCTAATCCCGCTTAGCATACTGCACAGGCTAACTATAGCCAGTTAGCTTTGTGTGTAATGTTACAAAAACAACTATTTCATAGGAGCAAAGCTTAATATTTCATTCAATAAAAGTATGATACAAGGAGCCCTAACGGCCACACGTCTTATGTTGACAACGTGGACGCAGCTCCGAAGGCAGTTGTAATACCGGGTATTTAACTAACGCTGCGGCGCTTAACGTTAGCAACGCCGGGCGTAGCGTTAGCTAACTAGCTAAACTTGTGAAAAGCCGAACAGCATCCCCGTCCAAGCTGTGTTCCACTTTCCCTCCAATATTATTATACACATAACAAAGACACATTGACTCGGTCGAGACCAAAAGCCATATTTTTCCAGAACAGCGGCAGAAACCGGGACCGGGACAGCGCCAAAAAAGAAGGGGCCTTTTTTTTTGAAGGCAAAGAAAATAAGGGGCAATGGGCGGGCCTGGCCGTGGCGTGAGCAAAGGGGGCGTGGCGTGAGCGGGCGTGGCGTGAGCAGGGGGCGTGGCGTGAGCGACTGCTGCAAGCTGCAGTTGGACCCTATTGGAGAAGAGCAGGGGGCGTGGCGTGAGCAGGGGGCGTGGCGTGAGCGACTGCTGCAAGCTGCAGTTGGACCCTATTGGTTCTGAGACGCAGGTAGTGCTTTTCACCAACTGCAAGAGCCAGGCGGACGCAGGTGGACCCAGGGCATACTGGGAAACGCCGGCCTCTCAGCTGATCGAACAGCTGATTGGTTCAGAATCGACTCAACATGATGACGTTTTATATAAACTTTTTATTGATTTTGAATCGGAGGGATTTTAACTGCGATTGTCTGATTTAAAAGCTTATTCTGTACAAAACACATCTAGTGTGGCTGATAGTTATGTTTAGAAGTCAGAGAGACTAAATCTGTTCAGATTACGGATCAACGACAGTCTGTTGGTGATTAAAATCAGCAACAGATCGCATGTAGAGAATTCTGACAGCTACTCTGTCATAATAAAACCAACTGGAGACTGTGTAGGAGCTGATAAATGGGTCTGATAACATTTTATTAAATCGGAATCGGACCCGAACGGACCACTGTGTTTGTGTCACTTCCTGTTCAGCCTGAAGGCTGCTGGAGTCAGCTGGAAAACTGTCCGACTTGAGAGCGGATTTTTGTCACCGCCCCCCCCCCCGCTGCTGCCGCCTGCTCTCGTCTACTTTACAGGCGAGGGGCAGTTCATCTCCAACGAGCCTAATATTTCAGACGGAACGAGATCGGCTAATGAAGTTAGCAGACAGTTAGCGGACAATTAGCATGGGTTCTACAGGACAATATTCATAACCTGGATTAATTCTTGTGAAAAAACCTTGTTATCCTTTTGATCTGTGGACACTTACGGACTAGAGGAATATAAATAAGCCAGGAATGGACGAGGATTGAGTGTTTAGGACAGCGTACAGGTAGGGAATTATATATATATATTTTTTTTTTCAAATAGCATGAGCACTAAGATCATGAATAATGCTTTGGTGCTTATGATTTCAGTAAAATGAACTGAATGATTCAATTGCAGAGAATTTTACCAATCAAACGATATACAGCATGTCCATATTGACAAAAGTTTTGAACTTTTGTGGTTAAATACTGTAGCGACCGGCTGCCAATCACCTACGTATGTCCCCCTGCAAGCTGAGGTTGGCAGCCTGGTGAGAGGGGGGCGGTTCCCGGGGGGGTATATAGCCAACGGAGAGAGGAAGTTCGGTCTCTTGGGGAGTTCCGGCCAAGTCTCGGCCCTCTCTGTGTGTTGTAATACCTGTAGCTTTTGTTGGTAGCTAATAAAGGAGTTAACTAGACTCTGACCCGTGTATGATTCATTACATTGGTGTCAGAAGTAAAGCAACGGAAAGGTTAGTGACGTCCGAGGGTCGCCCCCGACTGTTAGCTAGCTAGCGACCAGTTTAGTTAGCTTAGGTTAGCGTTAGCTGGACCGCGGCGCCACAAGCGCAGGGAGATATGCTCTCATCCGTTAAGACAGCGGGGAGACTAGCGACGGGGACGCGAACCCTCGGATGGACATTTGGGGCCTGGAGTGAGGAGCTACGTCGGCTGGAGGACAGCAGAGCCCACCTTCGGGCACCGTGGGGCGGATGGCTTTCGAGGCTGGCTTCGGGAAAAAGGACATGCAGGCTTTGCTGCTTGCAAGCTAAAGTCGGAGGGGGACGCGGAAGCCTTGACGCTACCGCGGCGCGGCGAAGACGTGTGTAAACAAAGATGGCGGCGCCTGTCCCAGGATAACAGCGGTGACAGCTATCTCCGGAAAACCCGGCACGACGGGAAGGTGAGCTGGGAAGCTTTTCACGCGCAATTCGAACTGCTCGCTAAGTCACAGAACTGGTCACAAGAGACTAAAGCGCGGCAGTTGGCTATGCGCCTCACTGACGAGGCTTTAGCATGCTTGCTGCTGTTGGATGCAGAGGACAGACAGAGCTATGTTGCACTGGTGGCGCGCGTCCAGGCACGGCGGTTTGGGAACTTTACAGGGCAGAGCGTCCTCCGCAATGAACGGAATAACAGATACAGAAGACATGGGGAACCGCTACGGCAATTGGCTAATGACATTGAGAGCCTCACCCGCAGAGCATACAGCGGCATGCCCCCGGCGCGTAGCCAGCGGCAGCCCGACACCGCATTCACGCACCCTCACCACCCGCGCTACGTGCCGTGGAGGTACAGCTGACACATCCACAGTCCCTGAGTGAGGCGTTGGAGAGGGCGCGCCGAGGGGGAGACAGCATCGCCCTACGTCATGATGCCCACACCGGCACAACAGCCCCCATGCCAGGGCAGCAGCTGAGGTCCCACAAACGCCAGCATGGGTAGCGGACGGTGACAGCGCGGGTGCGGGCCAGCCTTCCCGGGCACTCAACGGCGCCCCAACGCACTGTCAGACTGTGCGTTGCGGGAAACCCGGACACCTGGTACGCCCGTCTCGAAAACACCCAGACACCAGGGAAACGACTCGGGTCTGTGTAGAGGGGACTACGCGGACCACGCACCCAAAGTTCCCCACGTACACCCTCAAGCACGGCCAGCCAGGAGGTGGTTGCGTGTGGGCCGGACTCGCGATTGGGGGACCTCTGCCACATCCCAGTCACTGTGGAGGGAGTGGAATGTGTGGCGCTGGTTGACACCGGCTCTACAGTGACATTTGTACGGCCGGATGTCCTCCCTGTTCAAACCGTCTTGGAGCCAACAGCAGTCCACCTGCGGACAGTGACCGGGGAATTGTCACCCATGAAAGGCAAAGGGACTCTGACAATTGTGGTGGGCGGTAAAACGGTGCACCACCCGGTCTGGGTGGCATCTGTCCAGGACCCCTGCATTCTAGGACTGATTTATTTTTAAGAACACGGGCTGTCGGCTGGACCTGGCGGAGGCCACCCTGTGCTTTCCAGGGGAACGGCCTGTCAACATGACCCCACCCCCCCTGGGCTTCAACTGTACGGCACCCCAGATAACCACCTCGTTGGCAGACACCGCCGAGGGTTCCAGCGACCCCGTTGGGAGGACCGAGGGACCCATCTACCGAGACCCCCATAGCCCCCTGCCCCCCTCACCCCACCTAGGGGCCCAACAGTCGGCACATGACGCACAGACCCCTGAGAACCGGGCCTCGGACCCGTTGGCAGTCCAGCTCCCCCCAGATGGAGAGGAGGGAGGCGTCGTGTCGGCAGTGCGGAGCATATGGCAACGGAACTGTTCTCATCTGGACCCCCAGCAGGGTGAGGAACTGTGGCAACTGTTGCTACACTTCAAGGACATTTTTGCATTTGAAGATGTTGACATGGGGTGCACCAACCTAATACAGCATGACATAGATACAGGGGACAGCCCGCCTATCAAGTCACGCCCACGTCGCCTCCCGCTGGCACGCCATGAAGCAGCAGATAAGGTGTTGTGGGAGATGCAGCAGGCAGGTATTGTGGAGCCGTCTGACAGCCCGTGGGCCGCACCCGTTGTCATGGTCCCAAAGAAGAACGGCCAGTGGAGATTCTGTGTTGACTACAGGCGTCTCAATGGGGTGACAAGGAAGGACTCCTACCCCCTACCACGGGTTGACGAAACCCTGGACCAGGTGGCAGGGTCAGCCTGGTTCACATCGCTGGACCTGAGGTCTGGATACTGGCAGGTGCCTCTCTCTCCCTCTGCCAAACCAAAGACTGCATTCTGCACAAGCCGTGGCCACTGGCAGTTCAAAGTCCTTCCATTTGGCCTTTGCAATGCACCAGCCTCATTTGAAAGACTTATGGACAAAGTGCTGTCAGGAGTCCCCCAGAGTGAGTGCGTGGTGTACTTGGATGACATTCTCACCCACGGCCCCTCCTTTCAGGCAGCTCTCCAGTCCCTGCGGCACGTTTTGGAGCCCATAGCAGCTGCGGGTCTCAAGCTACATCCGGAAAAGTGCCACTTCATGCAGAGGGAGGTGTCATTCCTGGGGCACAGGCTGGGCAGAGATGGCATTGGCACAGTGGACGACAAGATACAAGCGGTCAGAGACTGGCCCACTCCAACTGACCAGCAACAGCTGAAAAGTTTTCTGGGCTTAGCCTCTTATTCCCGGAGGTTTGTGAGGGGGTTCTCATGCGTGGCTGCAGCGCTGTTCAAGCTAGCGCGCAAAGGCCAAGGCTATGTGTGGACTGACGAAAGTGCAAAACAGCATTCACCTCGCTACAGAAGGCGCTGGGGGAGGCGCCCCGTGTTGGCTCGGCTAACCCCTCCCTCCCGTTCATCTTGGACTGTGATGCAGTGGCCAGGGAGTGGGGGGTGGGTAGTGGCCACAGCTAAGCCCAGAAGGAGAGAGAGTGTGGCCTATTACAGCAGGGCTTTTAATAAGCATGAACGCCGTTACTGTGTCACCACGAGAGAACTCCTAGCTGTGTTATCATCTATTCGCCACTTCAAATACTACCTGCGGGCTGCCATTCACCATCAGGAGTGACCACCATGCCCTCCAGTGGCTCATGTCCTTTAAAGAACCGGAGGGTCAGGTGGCACGCTGGATGGAGGAGCTACAATCCTACGACTTTAAAGTGGTGCATAGAGCGGGAGCCCGCCACTCCAACGCTGACGCCCTGTCCCGCCGACCCTGCGCGGAGGACGGATGCCGCCACTGTGATCGCAAGGAGACACGAGACAGGGAGCTACAGGAACAGGAGGCAGCCCCGGTCAGCCGGGCCGCGGTGGCAGTGGGCTGCGAGCTGACTGAAATGTCACCGATGCAGTGGAAACGGCAGCAGGAGGCCGATATGGACATACAGCCAGTGCTCCAGTGGGTGGAAAGGCGAACGACCGCCCCGCCTTGGGAAGAGGTGGCGCCGCTCCACCGGCAACAAAAGCGCTGTGGGCAAAGTTCCAGGCCCTTTCCGGCTGACTGAAGGGTGCTACAGCGGGCCTGGAAAGATCCAGCGACGGGAGAGCTGAGGTGGCAGTTGGTGGTCCCCAGGGCAGAGAGGCTGGCCGTGCTTAAGGCAGTGCATGGGGCCACGGGAGCCGGTCACTTCGGAGTCACCAAAACTCTCCGTCGCCTACGTCAGAGCTTCTACTGGGGGCAATTCAAAAGGGACGTAGAGGACTTCTGCAGGCGGTGTGACAGCTGCACAGCAAAGAAAGGCCCACCTGAACAGTCCCATGCCCAACTCCAACAGTTTCCAGTCGGCACACCCATGGAAAGAATCGGGGTGGACATAGTCGGCCCACTCCCGGTCACGGACGGCACAAAATGCGTACTGTCAGTCATGGACTATTTTACCAAATGGCCAGAGGCTTATGCCCTCCCTGACCAGGAGGCAGAAACAGTAGCCGAAGCCCTACTGGAGGGCATGGTCTGCCGGTTTGGGACGCCCCAGACCATTCACAGCGACCAGGGGCGAAACTTTGAGTCGCGGGTGTTCGCTGACCTGTGCCACAGACTGGGCATAAACAAAACTCGTACCACCCCTCTACACCCACAGAGTGATGGTTTGGTGGAGCGCTTCAACAGGACCCTGGTCCAGCAACTGGCCATCATCACCTCTAAACACCAGCTGGGCTGGGACAAGCGCCTCCCACTCGTGCTGATGGCCTGTCGGTCCGCTGTCCAAGAGTCAACCGCCTGCACACCAGCTCTGCTAATGCTGGGTAGAGAGCTCCGCACCCCGCCAGCATTGGCCTTTGGCCTCCCCCCTGACACCCCAGCTGCGCCACCAGGACGCGAGTATGCCCGGAGACTGCAGGACCGCCTGGAGACAGCCCACGACTTTGCGCGGGTACAGCTGCAGAACGCAGGGGCAAGACAACGCAGAAACTACGACCTGCATCACAAGGGCCGCCACCTGGACTCAGGAGAGCTGGTTTGGGTCTACAGCCCGCAGAGGAAAAAGGGCCGTTGCCCTAAGCTTGACAGTGACTGGGTAGGCCCCTGTAGGGTGTTGGAACGGCTAAGGAGGTAGTATACAGAGTACAGCTACCCCCGCTGACAGGCGGGTGGCTGTACACAGAGATAGATTGGCCCCTATCATGGAGACGCTACCCCCAGCTTCCACACGCCCCTCACAGCACCCCCACCACCCCTTCCCCAGTACCACTCTCTCCCACATTCCTGGCGGTGAGGAGTCCCACGCCTCAATGTCACTGGCCCGGCGCCCACACACATAAAACAGAGAAGGCCGCCGGCTCATCTGAGAGACTTTGTTTGATGTGGTTAGCCACTTACCTGAAGGACTGTTTGTTTTCGACTGTTTATCTGTTTAACTGTTTAGCCGTTTTAGCTGTTTAAACTGTGGGCCCGTAGTTGTTGTTCCCTCGGGGTCGAGGGACTTTGACGGGGGGGGGTAATGTAGCGACCGGCTGCCAATCACCTACGTATGTCCCCCTGCAAGCTGAGGTTGGCAGCCTGGTGAGAGGGGGGCGGTTCCCGGGGGGGTATATAGCCAACGGAGAGAGGAAGTTCGGTCTCTTGGGGAGTTCCGGCCAAGTCTCGGCCCTCTCTGTGTGTTGTAATACCTGTAGCTTTTGTTGGTAGCTAATAAAGGAGTTAACTAGACTCTGACCCGTGTATGATTCATTACAATACTATTATGTAACACATCAGAACACGTCTGTTAACAGTTAAACACTTCAGATGTAAAGTTATTCTCTGTCAAAGTGGCGCCAAAATGTATTGTAACGGACTGTGTTAATCCTTCAGATTAATGTTAAATGTTAATGTCAAATGTTAAAGAGTATCACTGTTCAGATACAGATTAGAGATGTGGAGTTAAACACTGAGATTTCCAGTGAAGTAAACTTGAGTTCAGATGTTGTGAACCTTCTACATGTCATTTTCCTATGAGAGTGAGCCGCGGGAGATCGTACACCTGTAGTTGGCTGAGAGCTAAGGGGGGTGTGGCTGCTGTTGTGTCCTGCAGGAAGAGAAAAGGTTTGTTAACTGCGAAAACTAGGGGAAGGTCAGGAAAACGTGAGTTGCTTAACTGTTCTTGTTTTTTTTGGCGTTACCTATGGCCCACAGTAGCCTGTATTCGGGTCAATAATAAACTGACAGTAAACTGGCTATACGTCTCACCAGCTGCTTATTGAGGGACGTTACACTGGTGTCAGAAGTTAAAAGACGAATAGACTCGTCGCCACGAGGCTTCCGACGGCCGCAGTGTTTTTCTTTTCCTCCCCACATCGAGCTAACGGAAAGCTGACGCTGTGACCACTACACGGTGAGGAAATGCTGCACGGAAAAAACCCAAATATCAAGCTGGAGGAGGGAGCTGATGAGCGGGATTATGATACCTCTGCCGGGGCTTGGAGAGCGGCGGAGCATGCTGGACACAGAGAGCGGGTGAGGGATATGACTCTGAAAATGGCGGCAGACGCGGGTTTTGGCCGCGCCGACGTTGGACGGGTCGGCCGTGTGGGGACGGCGGCGGTCGAAGTCACAGCTGTCGGGCCACCCTCAATTAAGACTCCAAGATACGATGGCAGGACTGACTGGGAGGCGTTTCATGCTCAATTTGAACTGTTGGCTCATGCAGGCAAGTGGTCCATAGAAGTTAAAGCCCTCCAACTAGCCATGTGCCTTACTGGTGACGCTCTTTCAATCCTGCTGCTACTAAGCCCTCAGGATAGAAGTGACTATGATGCGTTGGTGGGAGCCTTAAAGAGGAGGTTTGGACAATGTTCTGCGGCTAGCCTGCTCCGCTCAGAGCTGTGCAGCAGACAGCGACGACCAGGGGAGTCGCTGAGGGATCTGGCCAATGACATTGAGAGGCTGGTTCACCGCGCCTATGCCCACATGCCCCCCGCCATTCAGAGTGAATTAGCCCGGGATCATTTTCTCCAGGCGCTGCCGCCGACAGAGCTGCGGTTCCAAACGCTGCTGGCTCACCCCAAGTCCCTCCTGGAGGCTTTGGAGCTTGCTTCAGAGAGGGAGATGCTGTGCGCGGCAGAGTGTGTACCGAAGGGGAGAGCTGTGAGTGGGACAGAGTCGGACACGGCCACACCCGCGTGGGTGGAGGAAATAACGCAGCTGGTATGGGCTGCTACGCTGCGTGAGGGGCAGCGCCCCAGATCGCGTCCTCTGGTTTGCTGGGGATGCGGCCAGCCTGGCCACCTGCTACGACAGTGCACCCATGACCCGAAGAAGCAGGGAAACGGGCCGGGGACCGCATAGTCGGGATAAGGCGGATCCCCGGGACAGTGTCCCGACCCCGCACAGGCGGGGAGACAATGCAGCGTGATCAGGTGGGGACGCTGCAACCAACAAACAGTGTGGATGGCCCAGTGGAGCGACTGGTGATGCTGGGCCGAACCTGGGTAGGAGACTGCTGGTATGCCCTGGTGACTGTTGGGGGAATACGCTGCTCTGCACTGGTGGACACAGGCTCCTCTGCAACCTTGGTAAAACCAGATGTGGTGAGGAACGGGACACCAGTTATCCCCACCGCAGTGAAACTGCAGACTGTCACCGGAGAGCGGGCTCCCATGATGGGAGAGGCACTAGTGACTCTGGGGTTGGGGAAAAAGACTGTTCGCTGTCCAGTGTGGGTCGCGGACCTGGAGGACTGCATACTGGGGCTGGATGTTCTGGGCTCATTGGACTGTGTCATTAACACCAAAAGAGGAACACTCATCTTTCCAGACGGACACGTCATTCAGATGGCTAGACAGCCACTCAGGCTGGGCTGCACTGCTGCTCACACCACAGTTGTGCTGATAGCTGAGACAGGAATGGACATGGCTGCCTGCTCCACTGCCACGACCAACCACCACCACCCCTCCCCAACCACACCTGCCACTGACCCACTTATACGACCAGTGACCACAGCTGTCGGCTCCACCCTCACCGACACGCCGCCTACCCCAACCCTCATTCCACCGGCCGCTGATCCGACCCCGCATCCTGCGGCCGCCACACTGTCTGGTGGAGGAGATAGAGTCCTGGCTGTGAAGGAGGTCTGGCAGAAAAACTGTGATGGACTGACTGTCAGTGAACAGGATCGGCTGTGGCAACTCCTACTGGAGTTCAAAGACTGTTTCTCGCTGTCAGAGGACGATGTTGGCCGGACAGGTCTTATCCAGCACGACATTGACACAGGGGATGCACCGCCCATCAGGATGAGACCTCGACGCCTCCCCCTGGCCAGGCAGGAAGCGGCTGACAAAGCTTTGGGGGAGATGCAACGCGCTGGACTTGTCGAGCCTTCCACCAGCTCATGGGCCTCACCAGTTGTCATGGTCCCTAAAAAGTCAAACGTTGACTGGCGGTTCTGTGTGGATTTCAGGCCCCTCAACAAAGTCACAAAAAAAGACCCCTACCCGCTCCCGCGCATCGACGAGGCCCTGGACACAGTGGCGGGGTCCTCCTGGTTCTCTTCTTTGGATATGCGCAGCGGGTACTGGCAGGTCCCCCTCGCCCTAGAAGCCAGACCCAAAACCGCTTTCATCTCCAGCCGGGGCCTGTGGCAATTTAAGGTACTCCCATTCGGCCTCTGCAATGCCCCCACTACGTTTGAGAGACTGATGGACAGGGTGCTCGCTGACATCTCCCGCCAAGAGTGTGTTGTCTATCTGGATGACATCCTTGTCCATGGTGACTCCTTTGGGTCAGCTCTCGGAGCCCTCAGGAGGGTGCTGGAGAGAGTGGCAGCTGCAGGGTTAAAGCTACACCCACAGAAATGCTGCTTTATGAGAAGGGAGGTTGTGTTTTGGGGTCACAGGCTTGGAGGTGGCGGCGTCGGCACCATGGACGACAAGGTGCAAGCTGTGAAGGACTGGCCCATTCCCAACACCTTACGTGACCTTAAGAGCTTTCTGGGGCTGTGCTCCTACTACAGGAGGTTTGTAAAGGGGTTCTCCTGTATGGCCGCACCCCTGTTTCGGCTGCTGCGGAAGGGGGAGACGTTCCTGTGGACAGAGGAGTGCCACACAGCATTCTCCTCTCTACAAAGAGCTCTCGTGGAGGCCCCAGTTCTGTCCCCACCTGACCCATCCCTGCCTTTCATCCTCGACACTGACGCCAGTAGTGTTGGTGCAGGGGCTGTGCTTGCCCAGGTTACACCTGACGGAGAGAGGGTAGTAGCCTATCACAGTAAGACATTTAACAATGCTGAACGTCGCTACTGTGTCACCAGACGGGAGCTACTCGCCGTGGTCAGCGCCATCCGGCACTTTAAATATTACCTTGGGGGTCTCCATTTCACGGTCAGGACTGATCACTCGGCTCTGCAGTGGCTCATGTCCTTCAAAGAGCCAGAGGGCCAGCTGGCACGCTGGATTGAGGAACTACAGGCGTATGACTTCACTGTGGTCTACAGACCAGGGACACAACATGGGAATGCAGATGCACTGTCCTGCCGGACCTGCATCGCTGATGGCTGCCGCTACTGTGAGAAGAGAGAGACCTTGGAGGGCGAGCCGCTTCGAACGGAGGTGAAATGTGCAGCAGGGGGCCCAGTGGGGCCAGCAGTAGGCCAAGGACTGACAACTGTGGAGGTGGCGGAGTGGGGGCGCAAGCAGGAGGAGGACAATGACATCAGGCCGGTGCTCACATGGGTGACAATGCAGCGCCGACCCACATGGGAGGAGGTCAGCATGTGTTCTCGAGCTACAAAGGGACTTTGGTCGATGTTTGATGCACCAAGTCTGTGTGACGGAGTGCTACAACGGGGTTGGAAAGAACCAGCTGTGGGTGAGACTCAGTGGCAGGTGGTGGTGCCAAGGAGCCAGCGGGAGAGGGTGCTTCAGGCGGTACATGGTGCTCCTGGGTCTGGCCACTTTGGGGTCGGAAAGACGCTGCGCCGCCTCCGTCAAGGATTCTACTGGGGCCAACATAAACGCGATGTGGAAGACTACTGCCGCCGCTGTGACAGCTGCACGGCACGCAAAGGCCCCACAGACAGGTCTCACGCCCAGCTCCAACAGTTCCCAACAGGCTGTCCTATGGAGAGAGTGGGGATTGATGTTCTCGGTCCGTTCCCTCGTACGGAGAAAGGTAACCGCTATATCCTCACTGCCATGGACTATTTCACTAAGTGGCCTGAGGCGTACTGTATTCCAGACCAGGAGGCTGAGACAGTGGTGGACGCGTTGGTGGGAGGAATGTTCAGCAGATTTGGGGTGCCCGAGGTCATTCACACTGACCAAGGCAGGAACTTTGAGTCCCGTGTGTTTGCAGTCATGTGTGAAAAGCTTGGCTCCCACAAGACTCGTACCACACCCCTTCACCCGCAGAGTGATGGACTGGTCGAGAGATTTAACCGCACATTGGCGCAGCAGCTGGCCATAGTGACGGCTAAACATCAACGGGACTGGGACAACCATGTGGCCCTCGTGCTGATGGCGTGTCGCTCTGCTACACAGGACTCCACCTCCTGCTCCCCTGCCCTTCTAATGCTAGGAAGGGAGATCAGGACTCCGGCTGTGATGATGGTTGGAAGACCTCCTGATGACCCGGGAGTCCCGCCGGGGCCCGACTATGCCAAGAAGCTCCAGGACCGCTTGGAGTCAGCGCATGAGTTCGCCAGAGACAAGCTGCAGTTGGCAGGGGCAAAACAGAAGCGGAACTACGACGTGCATACCAGAGGGCGTCACTTTGAAGCCGGGGAGTTGGTCTGGGTGTACAGTCCACAGAGAAAAAAAGGCAGATGCCCGAAGCTGGACAGTGTATGGGTCGGTCCTTGCAGGATTCTGGAGAGACTGGGTGAAGTGGTATACAAGGTCCAGCTGCCGCCAAGAGGCAGGAAAGTTGCCCTACACAGAGACAGGCTGGCCCCCTATCGGGGTACGGCCACCCCCACAGGGGCACGTGAAACCCCGGACACGGCACAATCTCAGCACCCTCCTCATGCCCTCCCTGGTGACTTGAATTCCCCCTCTGACCCCCCACAGAATGGACTTTTGCCCCCTTTCCCTCTGGCTCCACCAGCCCCCCCTCATCTCCTTCTGTCCCTGCCCCAGGTTGCTCACGGCCGCGGAGGAACCGCAGGCCACCCGTTCACCTGAGAGACTTTGTTTGCCCCCTCGGGGGCGAGGGACTTTGAAAAGGGGGGGTAGTGTAACGGACTGTGTTAATCCTTCAGATTAATGTTAAATGTTAATGTCAAATGTTAAAGAGTATCACTGTTCAGATACAGATTAGAGATGTGGAGTTAAACACTGAGATTTCCGCCTGTCAGTGAAGTAAACTTGAGTTCAGATGTTGTGAACCTTCTACATGTCATTTTCCTATGAGAGTGAGCCGCGGGAGATCGTACACCTGTAGTTGGCTGAGAGCTAAGGGGGGTGTGGCTGTTGTTGTGTCCTGCAGGAAGAGAAAAGGTTTGTTAACTGCGAAAGCTAGGGGAAGGTCAGGAAAACGTGAGTTGCTTAACTGTTCTTGTTTTTTTTGGCGTTGGCTACGGCCCACAGTAGCCTGTATTCGGGTCAATAATAAACTGCCAGTAAACTGGCTATACGTCTCACCGGCTGCTTATTGAGGGACGTTACAGTATGCTAGTCAGTGGAATGCTAACGGGAGGTGATCTCTTTGTAGCGTCAAAATGGCGCCATAGCAGTTTTTGAGTTCTGAAGCGAAGCTTACCCCCTTGGCTGCCGCCTGCTCTCGTCTACTTTACAGGCGAGGCGCAGTTCACCTTGAACGAGCCTATTAACGGCGTTAACGCAAACTCATTTTAACGGCGTCAATTTTTTTATCGCAAGATTAACATTCTTTCTAGACCGGAAGCAAAATTACGAATCCCACTATGGCCACGCCAAGACCCGCCCTACGAAGCAGCTTGATTGGTTGCGGTTAGGCATTTCACCTTGAGTGGTTAAGGTTAGGATAGCCGATTGGTCAGGTGATAGGACCTGAACAAATGGGGTTACATTACCTTGGACGCCTGGCCAATAGTAGTGATTGAAGGACGGGTATTTCGCGGACCGGAAACAAAACGGACACACGCCGCGGCCGCACACACTTGCTTGGGCTTGTGAGCCGCGTAGATAGTAGGCTCGTCACGGCGATTAGCTTCAGAGTGAGTAGTGACTCTAGAGTCCTAGTGAGAGAACCAAAGAGTCTCCCCTGTTCTTTCTGACCACGGTGGGAAACCTGGAGCAGGAAAAGTTACCCCTCTCCTTGAGTTTATGGAGAAGGAGATCCAGGAAATGAGTTGGGGGAAACTGTCTATGGTGAAATGCAACACTACCAAACTACGCCCACGGCAGTCGCTATGATGACCAGCCACGCTCGCCTCAGGCATGAGGCAGTATTATCTGCAATGGAAAATGGAGGTAACAGTGTTACACTGTGTGACAGATTATTAGCCATTATCTGTCAGTTTCATTGTAAAGCGTCTGTATGGTGTGGCACACATTTATAATGAATAAGCTGATGTGCTGGATTCTTTGAAGAGATGGGTATGTTGGTCCAAACATTGTCCTAGTCCAGATCATAACCTTGACCCTCAAGTTCACAGTTCCAAGAACTGATCACTCCCAAAGGCATTTTTAGAGAGCAGAAGCCTGTACTACGAAGCAGAATTTGGCGTTAACGACCTAACTTAAGGCTCAACCCAGGACTTTCTGTACTACGAAGGTGGATCAGTTGTTATCGGGTTCAATCGCCGTGGTAACTCATGCTGATCACCTAACCTGGTCGGGAGCAGGTTAAGTTGGAGATCAGAGATCAACCGGTGTAAAAGCACCGCCTACTGACCAATCAATAGGCCTAGAAGATCAGGCGGAGCTCGGTGCAGAGAGAGAGAGAGAGAGAGAGAGAGAGAGAGAGAGAGAGACCCCTAAAAGTTAGGAAAAAAAAAAAAAAAAACGCGCCAAACATTGAGAGGCCAACAACCCCATTAACAAGATTTATGATATATAGCCTATATATTTTAATGGGAGGGAAATACATATCGGCTTCTTGAGCCGTGTGTCGACAATGCCCACATCGGTTTGAATTATGTTTTTATATTTTTTATTTGCTGTCACGATCGCTTCCCACTGCCAGGTCGCAACTGAAATAATAGGCTAAAGCAACTACAGTTTATGGAAAGCACAAGTGTAATTATGGTCAGATCTTCCTGACTGATGAGGAAGTGATATTAATAAGCGTTGTGATTTAAACATCTACAGCGTCGGCTATTTATTTATTTTTTTGCCACCTTCCTGTTTTAGGAAGCAGCGACTGTATTGCGTTTTCCCTGTAAAACCGTGTCTGTGTTCTTCATATTTATGGAGAAATAACATGCTGCTCTGGTAGATGTTTGTGATTGGTCGTGGTGCGCAAACCCCGCCTCTTTTATGTGAACGCGCGCATCTCTAGATTAGGAAACCCTGAGTAGACTGAACTAGTTGATAACCAGCGTCGTAGTACAGGTTATCCGGGACCGCGGTTGTTAGGTTAGGTGAAGCCGGATTACTGAAAGAGATCCAGGACAAGTTGATCTTGCTTCGTAGTACAGGCCTCAGGTCATTGTAGATACAGGACACTAATCCAGTAAAGGATGTCTGAGAGGAAATCCAACAGTCCAACGGATGAGAGGGTAAAGGTGAATCCCATGGAACTCCATGGGCACAGATTGCAGATCGCAACTGGAGATACAAGAACCAAGGAAACCCAGGTAGAGAATAATGTTCTTTAAGCTCTTGGAGTGAAATCAACCCATTGCTGTCATAAAGATCTTGGAGAATGTGGATTCCACACCACACCACCATATGTTTCTGGACAGCAAACCAAATTTTGAAGGAGTTGCCTATGATTGGCCCAAACTTTCTACACACAGATCTAGGTTTCAACCCACAAAATAGTATGCCTGTCACCCTATGTGGATTCACCATCTCTTTCTATATTTGACGCCAGGGTGTGACAACATTCTCATTGCACCAAATTGTCAATTGCTTTATTTGAAATGACCAGTAGTTTAACTTAAAGTCAGGTCCTGCTAAGCCTCCAGAGTGTTTTGGTCACTGTAACGTGTGTAGGCGAATACAAGCTCTTTTATCATTCCATATGAATTTAGTGGTCAGGGACTGTAGTTCATCAAAGTACTTAGGTGGTGGAGGCATAGGGATCATAGAAAACAGGAAATTCAGTCGGCCGAGTACATTTATTTTCAGTATCGCAATTCTGCCTTGCAGTGACATCTTGATATCAGACCACCTCTGAATGTCCGATACAATCTCCGTTTTAAGTTTATTGTAATTTGCATGTGATATATCTGAGAAATTGGTTACAACTATGCCTAGATATGTAAATGCGGTGTTATGCCACTGAACATATTTAATGACCGGTAAAGTGAGGTGTTTAGCCGGGGCATTTAGAGGAATGAGGAGGGATTTATCCCAATTAATTTTATAATCAGAAAATAGACTGAACTGCGTGAAGACTTTGCGTATTCAAGGTAGAGACTCAGAAATATTAGTAAAAAAAAGTAATACATCGTCCGCGTAAAGCGAAATTTTATGTTGTGTACCTTGTACACTGATGGGTGAGATGTGCGGGTCCAATCTAATTTTCTGGGCTAGCGGTTCAAGTGACAGAGCGAAAAGGAGCGGGGACAGTGGGCGACCTTGCCGAGTTCCACGCTGCAGAGGGAATGCTTTAGACATGATATTATTTGTCTGCACGACTGCACAAGGGTTGGCGTATGGTGTTTTGATCATTGATATAATTTTGTCGCCAAATCTGAAATCCTCCAAAACCTGCCACAGATATACACAGCTCACTCGATCGAAGGCTTTTAGCGCATCCAAGCTGGATATAGCTGCGGGGTGTGTATCCGATTCTGATACACACACAAAAATAGAGGTACGAGACAAGAACAGTTTTGTACTTACGGGTACACTTTTGAAGAATGTTCCCTCAAAAGTACAATATTGGTCTTTAAGAGGTCAAAAGTGTACCTTTTGACTAACAGAACGGGTACAAAGTGGCTTAAAGCAAAAAGAACAAATGTGTACCATTTGAAGGGGTACATGCAGCATTTAAGTAATTGTAGTATTTTAGGCCTATTAGTAGTTATAGTTGAGGTATTGAGAACTATTATTATTATTATTGTTATATTGTTGTTAGCCTCTTATTATTTTCATAATTTCTACAAAGCCTGCATTTATGCTAAGTTTTAGCTCAATGTGAAACATGAGACTACTTTGTTCTACAAATCTGTTGAATTCTCAGCTCAGTTTTGGATTTACAGCCTCATTTGAACGTGGTGTTTTGTTTTGAGCTCAGTCAGTTTGGAAAAGCCCGCCTCACACAAGTATGTGGAGGCAAAAGGAAGGAGAAGTTTTAAGGCCGTATCTGGATTTCCCTCATCAGTGCCACCCAGAAGATCACAAGAGAACAAGTGGCAAAAATATGCTTCAACCTGCCATCACTGTTCAGCTCAATAAATTGTCCCTGCATTTCTGAAGACAGACAGATCATTTCCTGTGCAGATAAATGGGTCCTATTACCCACCTGAACTACTCTTCTAAAATCACTGTAAATCACAGTTCAGTCAGCTTTTATTAAACGGTTGCTAAAATGGTTGTAGACAACCTAGTAATACTTCAGAAAATAAACACACAGTAACATAAAATGTGATTATTTACTGAAAACAAATCCTAATTCTTCCGCCGAAATATAGTTCCCCAAGATAGCACACTGGTTGCCAAGCAACAGCGGCACACTAATACCAGAGACGTCAAACTAGTGCTGAGCAGGAGAGTTCATGGTTCATTCAGTATGTCACTCAGAGGTCTGTCGACTGAGGAACTTTTACAAAAGTTGGTGGTGGAAGGAGGAATCGAAATTTCAGAGGAGGAGGCTCAGAAATTTAGAGGTAAGTAAAGTTTGAACTTCATAACTATCACCAAAGACGAAAATGTAGCTAGCTAACATCAGAGCTATCATTAGCATTGGTATCAGTAGCTAGCTAGCTAGCTAAGTTTGTTCTGATATTACAATCACTAACGTTAATTCACTTACTGTAAGCTATACAATACTTTATCTTGAACTGCCAAAGACGTAGTAAGTAAAGAAAGGTATCGAAAATATTAGTTAGCTCACATAATTAAGTCGGCTAACGTTATTAGCCATACTAATGTCAAGCTAGCAACAGTACACGGTCTCCCGCTCAAAACTCCAACAAACAAAAGAAATCACCAAAGCCCGCGAAAACACTCTGAATTTGAACTATACAAGTTATATATATGTCAGTGTGAAAACACAGTGACGCACCTGATGCAAAATGTTTTTAACTGTAAAAGTGCAGTTTCCAGCCTGCTTCAGACAATGCTGAGTTTACTGACTAATTATTAAAAACCAGGATGTGTTGCGTGAACTATCTTAACCCACTCAGCACTAATATCCCCACACATTTTCTGCTGTGTGATGCGTTAAGCGGCAGATAAAAGGCTGCTTCTTGGAGAGAAAATTAATTAAGCCAATTCAAAAGATTAAATGGGAAAAAGTTGTTTTTTCCACAGTATTAAACTGTGATGTTCATGTTTTGTTGTAATAAAAATGGAAACATGAATAAATAAACACCAAGTAAGAAACACTAGTGAATAAGATAAAATAAGATAAATACCAAATAATAACTTGTATACTTCAAATTCAGAGTGTTTTCGCGGGCTTTGGTGATTTCTTTTGTTTGTTGGAGCTTTGAGCGGGAGACCGTGCTTCATTCAGCGTCTCTCCCTCCCCTCTGGCACCGTTACCATGGTTACAGGAATGCCCTGAAACGTTATAATGATGATCAATAAGAGGTTTTTGGCTGTACAAAATCATGAATGAGCCTGATTGTAGCTTGATGCTGAAATCTTGTATTCTAACATATAGAACAAATGTAAAGCCTCAGAACTTTGGTTATTAACAGTATGTTAGTGATGACAGAAAGGTGATAACTCGCCATCAGACTGACAGGGCTGCAAAAGTTCTGTTGAACGATAAGAGGCTCACTTTAAACAATAGTATTAATAATTGATGATAAGTAGAAAAATAATGTACTTGTCAGGGAACGACCAGGAGACAGACTGGAGTAGTGAAACAGAGCTTTATTTCAATGATCCAAAACTGAGAACCGAGAGAACAGGCAGGAATCCGGCAGCAGAGGGGGTCAGGCTCAGAGCAGCAGGCAGACAACAGGATACAGGACAACAGGTAAGGTAAACTTGGATGAACTGGACATACGTGCGTGGTCAGAGCATCGTGTAGAAACGAGACTAGACCAGGAGTGTGTGTGTTGGTGCTGCTTATGTAGGTAGAGACTGATTAACTGCAGGTGGTGAACTGATGATGTGGCTTGATGCAGTGCAGGTGTGTATAATCATTAGGAGGAGTGTGCTGGAGAATGAGAGGAGTGAGTGCTGGTGACGGTGAATGGGGAAACAAACAGAAAGTCAATGAACACCAACTAAAAGTCCATGTAAACCAGACAAAGTCCATGATAACCTGACAGTACTAAAATGTTCTGTAGATGGTTGATTATTTGAAAGAGTAAAACAGTTGCTGGAGATATAACGTTAATAACAATAGCTGCTGAGATATGATGTTATGAGATTTAATGATTATATACAGAGTTTAAAAAAAAAAAACTTTACAAACCACATCACAGAAAGTTGCAAAAATAGGTTGTTTTTTTATGAATTGCGTCAGTCACTATCTGTATGTCCAGAGTTTCAGTGCTTCTTTTAATAGCCTTTTCATTTACATTTCAGACAATGATGTGGATGGAGAGACAGTAGACTGCGGACTCACAGAAAATATGATTGCATATCTCTTTGACAAGTCTTTCTAAAAGCAGCTAAAATTCAGAGAACCCAGAACAACAAACACGTGAAGCTCCTGTGTCCCCAGCAAACCAGAGGTAATAATGTATTAATTATGCTATTTTTTATCACCATTTCTCTTTCATTTTATCTTGCATTGAGGTGGTGTTGTCCTAATCTGATAATGCTGTTCTTCTGCTGTATTGCAGTTTGGAATCTACTTGCCACAGACTGCCTGCAGTCATTTCCATTCCACAATTCCCACAAGATGTCCAGAGCCACTTAGATGCTAAAGAACCGGTCCACAAGAAACAAAAGTACCGTAACAAAATAATTGGGACTCTGTATGACATGCTGTCACAGTGTACAATGTAAGTGTTCTTTTCCAAATATCATACGTAATATCATAAATTGTTTTTTAAAGATAAAAACATAAAATGCAATATGTTTAGTTTTTATAATTTTCCACCAGATGCACGCATGGAAACTTGTCACATTATCACCCCGGCACACACCCACACGATAACACATGCAAGGAGTGAAGTCAGTGAACCAGGTGCAGTGAAGATAACATTTTACTCGAGTTGATGACAACTACACGTAATTAAACCTTTGCAAGTAAATACCAATACTTTATCCATACACCTGTTCAACACACATACATTAAACAGGTAGAAAGTGATATTTTAATTTTCTCCTGCAGTCTCTTATCCACCACAATATGGTAATGTGGTTTGTTTTGTCACTGTTTGAGACAGGTATCCAACCAACTCGGACTACGTTCTGGTCGTTAAAGCGTTGATTTTGAAGTACCCTTTCTTAAGGGATGTACACGGGAATGGTTATGTAAGTACCTCTCTTTGGTTTCTAATATTAACAGATTTTAGATTAACAGAAGTATGCATAATTAACTTCCATGATATCTGTTTGGAACAACCAGCATACCTGGCACAGCCAACTCAAGAGAAAATTCAAAACAGAACGGGCTCCACTAATCAACAATGAGGAAGTAAAACGGGTCAAAGAGAAGTTTCGGCAAGCAAGATCACTGAAGACCCCAGAAGAATCTACATCCACATGTCCAAAACGACTGAAGCCATCTCTAGTAAGTCCCCTCAATCTCACAAAAGCTAAGGCAAGATCATATTGTCATATTGTATGCACATGATCTGTAACCAGTGATATCTGCTTTGATAAAGGAATCATGCATTGTGGGGGAGGATGCAACCTCTGTTGAGGCTCATATCAAGGTACTGCTTGAGCAATACAGAAAGTTGCACCCCGACGTGAATCTGGTGAAAGGCCGCATGATGAAAACCTTTGCAGTAGACGACAATTATTTCTGTATGTAAGATTTTACTGCAACTGTCCTGGCTGCCACTACAGCGTTCCTCAGAAACATCAAAGTGTTGATAAAGGTTGTTTATATACTTAATACTTAAATAAAATATGCCTTTCTTTCCCCTATTTTTCTTTTTAAAATCTCAGTTGTGCGATGAGGTTGATGCCATGCACCCCTCTCCAGTCAACATATGCCACCGCATCAGTGAGAACTTCACATCTATTCTCCCAAATATGCTGAAACCTGTCAAGGATTCGCCACTGAAAAAACTCTATATGGAAGCAAGAGAGGATGCCTTGGCTGAGGATATTAAAGGTACTGATTTGAGCACATACACCTAGTTAATTTTGCTCCATCATTGTGTCAGTTGTGTGCAGTCCCTTTTTTAAAGAGACTGTGTACAGTCCCACTGAACATGTATACTGATACATATTATTGCCTGGAGGCAAGGACCCTATTGTTCTTGTGTCTTTTTCTTTTTTTTATTATGATTCTACCGCCTCTGAGCCTCAATTTGACCCCCTTAACCTGCTCAAAAACTCACCAAATTTGGTAGGCACATCAGGTCTGGCGAAAAAATCAAAATCATTTTTAAATTTAAGTATCAAGGTTTATAAAATAGTTCAAATTAGGCACCATTTTCTCACATGGAATTTTTGCTCAATCCCATCCACACTAATAATACTGCTAGAGGGCTGTAATACCTGTCTAGTGTGTTAATCTGTTTGTGGCACCTAGTCGGTGTATAATGCAACATTATCTTGATATTTAATTTGTTTATTTCTTACATAAATTTTAAAAGCTAATACATTTTAGTTTAATGTACTGAACCTGAAGTAACATGCGGTAGCCTGTCTATGGGAATTTGCAGGTTATTATCAACCAACATTTGTTGAAATGCATTTTAATTGTAAAATCTGTATGACCTAGGAATTGATTTCAGGGGTGGACTCCTCCTCTTGCCATCCATATTCAAGGAGAAGATTGAGGATTTCATTATCCTTGGACAGGTAAATACCTGGTGTCCTGAATAGCCACTAGCCATAAGTTAATGTTTTTTTATATCACTGTGCACGCTTTATCATATTGATCTTGTCATGTAGGCTAAAATTCTTTTCTCTTATGTAGAATAATCCTCAAACTCCATATCCAGCCGTTCAACTGAAAGCACAAGGGTTGAAATATGCCCTCTCCAGACAGTGCCAGAGTGTGGTCAATGTCGAGGGAATTGAGGTTTGTTCTTGCACTTCGGTGGATGAGGCCTTCATTGCAGCCTTCTGCATGTACTTTGTCTTAAACATGGCATATCCTGGATACTTGAAAAAGACACTGACCTTTCTCCAGAGGCGCATCGCAAACATCACGGGGGATGGAGACAAATCCCTGCCGGTAACTGTAACTCAAATTGTCAACCTTCTTCACTGATCATGCCTGCACTGCATCAGTGTACAAAATGCTCAAAGAGGACCTTTACTCTTAGAAAACTGATTCATCATATTGGACTTGTACATGCACATGACCCTCATTTCAACATAACCTGTGGGATAAGTAACTGCCAGTCTGCTTTTTCCAAGTATCATTCTTTTAGGCGGCATGTTTATCGAAAACACAAACACACCATTTCTGATTGCTCTGAAGTAACTGAAAAACATTTTGAAGAACTAGTTGAACACACACATGAAGTTGAACAGCCCACTCCACCAAGTATAGACACTTTGCTTGAAAATTTAAGAGACCATTTATTTAGTTTAATTCTCAAGTGTACCGAAAAAATAATCTCTCCCCTCTCTGTCCAACAAGATATTGTTGATGGCCTACATTTTTTATTGTGTTTTTTCAAAGACAACTATGACTCATTCATTTCTTATCATTTGGATAAGAATGGTTTCCGCATTCTTGACATTCTGACAGATTACAGTCATGGGGTGTACTTTAAAGAGCACTCATTTTTCAAAGATCACCCTCAAGCTCTAAGACTTGTGAACCCACTGGGGGCTAAAAGAAATAAGTACAAAATCTGTGCTTTTTATTATACTGTTGGGAACATAAGTGGAAAATATCGCTCAAAGTTGTGTCACATTCATTTAGCCTTAATGGTTCGCCATTCACATGTGAAAGAGTCTGGGCTTGAAACTATACTACAGCCCTTGATAGACAATCCAAGCTGCTCTAGCAACCATTTCATGTGACAACCTCTCTGCTCATATGATTGGGTTCTTTTCTATGTCTTTCAATACTGGCCGGATATGTCGATATTGTATGGCCTCACATTCAGAGATACAACATGAGTTTTGTGAGGAGAATTTTGTTCTTAGAACAACTGAGGTGCATAAATATCACGTAGACTGTGTAAAAAATGACAAAGTGCTGTTTTGTATGGCGTCAATGGTAATTGTACATTTGATGCACTGCCTTACTTTGACGTGACAAAGTGTTTTCCCCCAGATGTAATGCATGATTTGCTGGAGGGAGTTCTGCCTCTAGTAATGAAGTTGGTCATATGCAAAGCTCATAATCAAAAGCACATAACCATAAGTGAACTCAATGATGAGCTGAAAAATGTAAACATTGGGAAGAATGATAGACGAAACAAACAAGTGCCATTGACTGAAAAACTCCTTGGACATTCTAAGATAGTTGGATCAGCCAGTCAAAAATGATGCCTATTGCCTTTTTAATGGCTCAACATATCCCATCTGATAGTCCATATTGGCATGTGTTCTTACTATGCTCAGAAATTGTGGATATCGTAATTGCTACAAAAGTGAGAAAAGATGAGCTTGCTCATTTGAAATTGCTGATTCAAGAATTCCTTGATAAGACTACTGAAGTCTTTGGAAATGTTTTAACACCAAAGTGTCACTACTTGATTCCAAGACTTATATTGATGTACGGTCCTCTTTGCCCTTTGTGGTGTATGAGATATGAAAGCAAGCACCAATATTTCAAAAATATTGCCAGTAAATGTAGGAACTTTGTAAACATAACTCAGACTCTCAGCAACCGTCATCAAATGAAGCAATGCTGGGAGTTTTCTTCACATAGGTTCCTAGGTGACTTTGAAAATGCACTCAGCAAAAGCATTAATATGCCATTTTCATCTCTGCCACGTGATTTACAGAACTCTCTGAAATTAAACCAAAGTTTTGAAGATGTGCAGTTTCAGGATAAAGTGCTTCAGCGTGTGTCATCTTTATCTGTCAATGGTTTCAAATATGCCCTTGAGGATGTTTTTGTAGTAGGTCATGTACACACTGAAGCCACCCCTTTATCCTTGAAAATTAAGTACATTCTGAATGTTGAGACTTTTTGGGTGTTGGGAAAATTGTTATTGCCTTGGTCTTATGACAATCACTCCCATGCTTACCATGTCACAGTTCACAATGACTGGATTCTGCTCAGTCCAGGAAATGAGTTAGACCATCAAGCACTCGACACCTATTTAGTTGATGATAGACTGTATGTTTCCTTGAGGTATTCTGTATAAATATGTTCTATCTAAATATGTGTGTTACTAGTATTCTGCCTTATGTTAATGTGACTGCAATCTGTACATGTTATGTTATGCATTGATATTGATTTATTTTATATGTAACTATATTGAATTGAATGAAGTAAAATTTTTACACTATAAATGCTGCCATGTTTATCTGAAAACATATTTTCATTGATGTTAATAAATGGTAAAGAAGCAATTATTGTGTAGACAATTCTGGTACATTTTTGTCTCCTTAAAGTCCAGAATAGCTTGTCACTGGGGACGTACCCTTATATAGTACAAGAAAGTACCCTTTCAATGAGGTACATTGCTGTACCTTTATAGATTAAAGGTACATTTATGTCTTGCAGGGTACACAACTGTACTTAAACTGGTACAGTTTGATAAGGTACATAAATGGATCAGCACTGAAAGGTACACAATTGTCTCTCAAAAGGGTACCTCCCCTGCGACAAGCATTTGTACCAATTTAGGTACAAACTGGTTCCCTTTATTTTTGAGTGTGTACATATTATATAGGGAAAAGGCGTTGGCTATTGTCTGATGCAAGTCTCCCCTTTAAAAACCCAGTTTGGTCACAATGAATTAATTTACCTATACATGGCTCCAGTCTTCTGACTAACAATTTGGCAAACAGCTTTAGTTCTGTAACTGCCGCAACTCAAAGGTGGTTTATCTTTCTTAAGCAGGACTGATATGAGAGATGTATTTTGGTCACGATGAAAGGAACCAGTATCTAAAGCATAGTTAAGAGAATTTAAGAGCAATGGCCCAACAATATCCCACAGTTCCAAAAACAACTCTGGAGGCAGCCTGTCGAGGCCAGGCGATTTCCCTTTTTGCATCGAGCTTAATGCCTCTTTAAGTTCTAAAAGAGTAAATGGTGTTTCAAGGGACTCTGCATCATTGTCAGTCAGTGACGGTAATTTAAGTTCTGACAGATACAATTTAAGGGCAGTCAAGTCAGGAGCAGGGTCCACTGTATAGTATAGTATTAATGGAGTCATCCATATTAAAGTTTGGCCATTTTATCAACTGGTGGATATCATATGTAGGTCTACACAAAATGTTGCTCCTGAAATATAAAGCATGCAAACCAGAAAAAAACGTATAACAGTCTGTACATACACTACAGGTCAAACGTTTTAGAACACCCCAATTTTTCCAGATTTTTATTAAAATTCATGCAGTTCAATGTCTTATTTTACTCTGAAATGAAAGAATAGAACAAATGAACAATTTAAGTTAAAAAAAGAAATTATGGAATCAATTTATAAACCAAAATGTATTCTACATTTTTGACTCATCAAAGTAGCCCCCTTTGGCAGATATAACAGCTGAACATGTTCAGCTGTTATATCTGCCAAATATCTGGCATTCTTTCTACAACGGAAATCAAATATTCTACAGAGTACTCAAGTTCTTCCCAACTCTGTTGGAGAAGTTTCCATAAATGTGTGGCACTTGTAGTTTGCTTTGCTTTCACTTTTCTGTCCAGTTCATCCCAAACCAGCTCAATGGGGTTTAAGTCTGGTGACTGAGCTGGCCACTCCATGTTTTGAAGCTTACCATCTTGTTCTTTCTTGCTAAGGTAGTTCTGGCATAGCTTGGACTTATGTTTTGGACTATCATTATCTTGCTGTAGGATGAACCCTTGACCAACTAGGCGCATACCAAAGGGGTACTGCATGGCGCTGCAAAATGCTGTGGTAGCCGTTTTGGTTCAGGGTGCCTTTCACTCTGTACAAATCACCGACCCTGGATCCAGCAAAACAGCCCCAGACCATCACGCTTCCTCCTCCATGTTTGACCGCTGATGTCACACACTGAGGAACCATCCTTTGGCCTACTCAACGGCATACAAAAATCCTGCGTGATGAATCGAAGATTTGAAATTTTGATTCATCAGTCCAAAGCACCTTCTTCCAGTCTTCAGTAGTCCATTGACGTGCCACATGTTTCTTGGCCCAGGCAAGCCTCTTTTTCTTATTCTGACGTCTTAGCAATGGCTTTCTTGCTGCAACTCGACCTATCAAACCTGCAGCTCCAAGTCTTCTCTTTTCTTCTTGCTTATTACGACAGCTATTAAGCTGTGCTTGAAGCTGTTGTCCTGTGAGCCGCCTATCATGCAAGCTGTTGACTCTCAGAAACTTGTCTTCTGATTCTGTTGTGGCTTTGGGTCTGCCAGACCTCTTCCTGTCAGAGTTTCCCCCAGTTTCTAAGTGCCTTTTGATGGTGAAGAACTCACTGACACCTTGACTTTCTTCGCAATTTCTCTGTAGGAAAGACCAACATTCTTAAGTGTTATGATGGTCTGTCTCTCTTCCATTGTTAATTGCCTTTTTCCCACCATTTTTATAGCAACACACTATGTTTCCTCAGTACAATACTTTTCAAATAATGCTCACGAGGGTACGGTACCACAGTGTGTTCCAACAATACTTTTATACAAACAGAGGGGGTTGTAAGTAATCCAGACAAGTTGGAACACCTGTGGGAATTGGTAGCACCAACTTTCAAAGCTTGATCAACCTCCATTTCTGCAGAACAGCTTTACGTTGTTTACCCATTTCTTGTTCCCTGAAAAAGGCCTTTTTGTAAAATACTGAAATGTACATTATTTTTCAGTTTTGGGTAACCTTACTTTTTTTTTTAACCTCAGGCAGTTCACCACTTACCTTTGTACCGTTTCAAGCTATTCATTGGACTTGAACTGCTAAAATTTCAATAAAAAACTAAAAAAATTAGGGTGTTCTAAAACTTTTGACCGGTAGTCTAAATGGCAAGGCTTTGGCAACAAACACAGAACAATTACAACAAAACATTCCATCCGCCAGATATGATAAATGGTCTCTTAGGATGTAGAAGAAAATAAAATGAAAAAGCTTTCTTATTAACTAACTGTGGGTTTCAACAGTGATACACGTCTCCTGTCCGAGTCCGTATGGGTGTCAGAAACTTCAGCTTTAACCTAATAACCATTCATTTGTAAAGCAAAATTGGGCTATAATCAGGTTATCTCCTCAGAATCAGTCTACATTCGTCAGAATTTAATTCCTAAATTAACGTACTCAGTATTAAGAGGTAGCCTACGCTCTTTTAAGTAAACTTAGGTCAGATACTCAGTGCAGTCGAGAGGGCAGTAAGCAGCATGTAACCTTAAGTAATCCGCTCTTCGGGTCAAGTTGGTAGCGGTAAAGAGTATCCGCCGAGGGTCTCTCGTCATCCGATATGGTGGGGAAAGAGACGCGGGGGGGTGCCGGCTTCACTGGATGCTGAGCAGGGGCTCCGGTCGAGCGTGGCCATAAATGACTCCGCATCCGCTACCCTTTCGAAAAGGTGCAGCGAGCCGTTGTGTGTAACCTTCAGGGTTGCTGGATATCTCCGGAACGTGTCCCCGAGACCCGTGCTGCAGTAAACCGGATTTCCCACTACCCTCATCTCGTCCTCCGGGGTCCCAGAGACTCGGGCTGCAGTCGAACGCATTTCCCGCTACACTCTGCTAGGCAGATGAACGTGGGACCTTCAGGCATCTGGAAATTGCACTTAAGGATGAGCCACACTTGTGTAGGTCCACAATTCTTTTCCTGATGTCTTGGTTGATTTCTCTTGATTTTCCCATGATGTCAAAGAAAGAGGTTCTGTGTTTGAGGTGTGCCTTTATATGCATCCACAGGTGTGCCACCAATTAACTCAAATTGAATCAATTGACCTATCAGAAGCTTCTTAAGCTCAGAATGGAATCATCTGGAGTTTTCTTTTTGTTTAAAGACACAATAAACTTAGTGTATGTATACTTCTGACTTTGATGAAAGTGATAAAAAAATACATAACAATTCTCCCTCGCTCGATTCTGACATTTAACAAATGCAAAAATATGTTAATATGTATTGATCTAAAACAGAAAAAGTTTACTCTGATTTAATGTTTAATGTATGACAGTAAAGAACACGTGTTTTTTTCTGAAGTGTATGTAAATATCTGGTTTCAACTGTATAACAGTAAGAGAGATACACAAAGAAAGAAGCCAGCTCAATGTGGTAGCTATACTCAGCATCAGCCTTCCTCAGCCAAGCCAATACAGTGTGGTAGGTGTGGCAAAACCACAAAACACTCATGGACTGAGTGTCCAGCGAAAGATGTTGAATGTAGGAAATGCCATAAGAAGGGACATTTTGCGGCTGTTTGCAGGTCAGTCCAAAAGCTGGAGTAGAAGAGGATGAGGCGGCAGCCTACTTAGGAACTGTTCACCATCCACAAGCATCTTCGTGGAATGAAACACTTTCTGTAAATGGTGTCTGTAAAAGCTTGACTTTAAATTGGACACAGGTGCCTCAGTGACCACTATTCCAGAGTCAGAATACACACCGGATAGATATGGCAGACCCTCAGCCACTCGCAGACCATTTCTGGGACCTGCCAGCCAATTTCTGAATGTCAAAGGAAAGGTGGATGCTGTTATTCAGAGAGGGGACAGGAAGATAGAGGAGGAGGTTTTCATTGTGAAGGATCTGACCACACCCTTGTTAGCCTTTCCAGCGATTCTAAGACTGCACATGATCCCTCAGCTTCATAGCATAGATGATGCTGAAACACACTTCCGCTCAACCTACTCAGATGTATTCTCAGGTTTAGGTAAACTTGAAGGAGAATACAAAGTTAAGCTTAAAGAAACTGCAACACCATATGCCCTCTCTGCACCACGTTGTGTGGCCATTCCACTCCGGTCAAAAGTCAAGGAGCTAGACCGGATGGAGAAGATGGGAGTCATAGACCATGTTGAAGAACCAACTGAATGGTGTGCGGGCATGGTTCCTATTATAAAAAGAAAATACACATTTGCGTGGACCTAACCCATCTCAATGAGAGTATCATCAGAGAGAGACATATTTTGCCTGCAGTGGATGAGACACTGGCCAAGCTAGAAGGAGCCAAAGTCTTCACAAAACTTGATGCAACATCAGGCTTCTGGCAGGTACCACTCCATAAAGACTCAATGCTCTTGACCAGCTTCATCACACCAGAAGGCAGATACTGCTTCAAGAGGCTCCCTTTTGGGATCTCATCTGCTCCTGAGCATTTTTAGAAAAGGATCTCACAGCTCATTGACGGCTTAGACGGAGTTCTGTGCCACGCTGATGATATCCTTGTCACAGGAAGAGACCGGCCAGAACACGACGACTGCACAGAGTACTACAGAAATTCAGAGAGGCAGGGCTCACTCTGAATGAGAAATGCCAGTTTGCACTGACCGAAATGTGTTTTCTGGGCCACGTCATCAACTCACAAGGCATCAGAGCAGATCCGGGTTAAATCAAAGCGATCCTAGACATGCCGGAGCCCAAAGATGTTGCAGAGATACGCCATTTCATGGGCATGGTGAACTATGTAGGCAAATTCTCACCATGCCTATCTGACAAAGCCCATCCGAGATCTGTTGAAGTCAGAGAATAGCTGGACATGGGGAGCACCCCAGAAGAAAGCTTTCCTGGAGACAAAGACAGAGCTAAGTTCAGACACTGTGTTAGCTCAGTACAGCCCAAGTAGAGAAACTATGGGGTCAGCTGACGCCTCATCGTACGGACTAGGAGGCGTCCTGACACAAAAACAGGCAGATGGTGAGCGGAGACCTGTCGTCTTCATTTCTACAAGTCTGACCAAAACTGAAACAAGATATGCCCAAATTGAAAAAGAGGCTTTAGCTGTCACTTGGGCATGTGAGTGCCTGCGAGGTTACCTGAGTGGCCTGGACTTTACCTTAAGAACTGACCACAAGCCCCTCATAACGCTCCTCAAGTCTACAGCGTTGGATGAACATCCGCCGAGGATAATCAGGTTCAGACTCAGGCTGCTCAGATTCAACTTCAATATCGTCCACGTTCCAGGTAAAAACCTGATAACAGCTGATGCCCTATCCAGAGCACCTCTACCAGAGATGGCCACTGAGGCGGATCAACACCCGGAGAGGGAATGCAAAGCTTATCTTGATAGCGTAGTAGACAGTCTGCCAGCGACACAGACAAAGCTTGCACAGATTGCAAGACCGCATAACTCTCTGACAATACCTGCACACGTCTCATTCGGTGCATTGCTAATGGCTGGCCTGAACACAGGCGAGATGTGCATGAGTTGCTGCTGCCATACTGGCCAGAGCGGTCAGTTCTACACAAAGGAGGCAGACTACTCATGAAAGGGGAAAGACTCATCATTCCAGAACACATGAGACCTGACATCCTGCAGAGTCTTCATCAAGGGCATCATGGTATTAACAAATGCCTTGTGAGGGCAAGAGAAGCAGTCTGGTGGCCAGGCATCTGGCAGCTGGGAGTAAGCACGGTTAAAATGCTGACAGCTAAACGGTGTAAAGTGTGTCTGTATTTCACTGGAGAGAACTGTAACACCAGACTGTAGCTGCCATTGTCTGAAAAACACAGACTCACCCCACAGTCACATTAGCTACAAAGGAGAGCGACATGCACTCGCTTGTGGGCGACTGCTGGGCGTGCCTTGCCTACTCCTGGTTGCTTGGCAACAGTAAACAGAAATTCTCCGGTGCTACCTTCAAGCACGTCTTAAAAGACACTTCAGAGGTATTGTTAAGTCACAAGAACCATGTTTTTAGATTTAAAAGTATTTATTTCTATATATAGATAACTGTGAGTATTTCCTTCTCGGGGGGGGGTTAGAGATGTGTCACCTTTTTCAGCTCTTCTGAGTTTGCATGTATGAAATCTATTTTGATGCGTTTTCCCATAACTTTGGTAATTTTACATGTTTAAAAATATTGAAATTAATATCGATATCGCAATATTCATTATCGATATCGCAATATCATATTTTTTCAATATCGTGCATACGGCGGACGACTGCGGCGCAACCGCTCACACGTGAGGGAGGTACCGGTGCCTCTGGCACCAACTGACATGAGACTGACTAGGTCAGGAAGGCCGTCTAAGGCTCCTGAAAGACTGGACCTTTAATACACTGAACATGCGCATACATTAAACAAGACGAGAAACATGTAAACTTTTGTTAAATGAAAAGTCCTAATTTCCTGGTTGAAAAGTAAAAAGGGTCCTAAAAAGCCGTGTTCAGATTTAGTTAACTTAATAAGTAAATAGAAGAAAAATTTATGATTTTCGTCAGTTTAACAGTTCATCTAAAAGGGGGAGATGTAATGGCTGGTTATGATCACCTGGCAGCGCTCTAGGACGGCGCTCTACAGACACGGATATGCTGGTATGTGAAAAGAAGAAGAAGGAATAAAGAGTTGTCGAATTGTATCCTGACAGTTGTTTCCTTGAGTATAAAGTACAGAGGAACAATACACACACCAAGGGCCAGACATGTAGAGACCTATGCATAGGCGGAGTTTGACATTCGAGCCAGGGGGGGCAAAAAACAAAACAAAACTCATTGTAGCAACTGAGACCTGGGGAACACAGCACGATATGGACAAAACAAACATGCTAAATAAACATATGTTTATTTTTTTTAAGCAGATTTGAATTTACATTGTAACAATTTAAAACCTCGAGCTCAATTTAGTTAAAAAAAGAAGTCCATAACACATATAATTCTTGAGCGACAGATGCAAAAAATCCACAACAATCTCTGTCCCCCACAGGGCAGGTTCAGACACAGCCGGCTGCACGCTTCTCTTGTCTAACGCTGCCTGTTCTGCCTAACGTCAAAAAGCTTAACGTGGTTTAATGTACCTCAACAACGATCACCAAATTTATCATGGCCATATCTTGAAATAATACACTTTGCCTGTCAAAAGAACTTGACAGGCTATGGCGAAGAAAAGCTTGTACCTAAACAATGATTACCAAATTTCGCTATATTCCTCCTCATAACCACTGAAAACTGTCAAAAAATCTAACCAGAAATGTGGTGATGATTGATCGTTGTTTAAGTATATTAAACCACGTTAAGCTTTTTCATGTTAGGACTTATAAAGCCCATGAGAACCGTTGGGAGTCAACCCACAGCCACCTCCGTGCCCCTGCTGAAAATGTGAAGCAGAAACGCTAATGTCAGATAACGTCCATAATAATTGGACTTTGGGTTCTATTTTTTGACAGTTTTCCGTGGTTATGAGGAGCAATATTAGAGAGAAATTTGGTAATCATTGGTCATTGTTCGTACTACATTAAACCTGACCTGCGCGAAGAGAAAAAACGTTATGCGTCCATTGTACCCAGCACTTGTGGAAATGACCCGAATCGCTTCTCTGTCCCCAGCACATTTCAAACAAAACTGACGCCCGGGAACGGTTGTGTTGGAGCACAAAGAGACAGACGGGTGGCAGAATGCCCGGACACTTAAATTCAACTAACATGTAGGCTAACAGTGAACAATCAGTGTTGGACCTCCAGTCTGTTGAGATGCCTCTCCAAACGCAAAAACAAGCGAACGCGAATTCATAAAACGTTAAGACACGCTAAGAAAAAAGATCCGTATTTTGCGGGTAATCCAATGACATGAAAACAAGTCATCCACAGCGATCAGTAGATCCACAAACAGAGTCCGGTGTATCCAACAAGGCCTATACGCTGGCCACATTCACCAGTCAGCTCCAAACAGGTGAACGAGGAGAACTTCGCCGTTCAAACAAAGTGGAATAAAACGTATCAAAGTCCAAATCTTCACAAAACGCCGGTATTCAATTAGTAAGCTGACAGCAAATTTATATACATGGCATTTAGGCAACCTTTATTGTAACGTGCTAACGGTAAGATGTCCCGAACTAGTGCAACAAATTATTTTTTTTGCATCCTGTATATGTGGCGACAATGGTCTCAGGTGAGAGGCAGCGCCCTGAAAAATATTATTTTTACTAAAGCAGTATATGAAATCAGATGTATTGTCTATCCCCATTTAGTTGTTTTGTGTTTTTAAAGTATTTATAAAATATCTGGTTATGTCAGAAGTAATTATTCCACTCATTTTTGAAACAATGCAATTACCCGTTTCAGCTACCAGGGGGGGGCAGTGCTCCCCCTGCCCCCCCCCCCCCCGCAAACTCCGCGCATGGACCTATGTATTGTAGCATATATTGTGACATGCTTTTGTTACTGCGTGTCATTTTCAACACCTTTTAATTCAAGACATTTTCACCTTTTTGTATTTTTGTACGCTTTTTGTCGCATTTTTGTTGACATGAAACCCTACAAAAGTCATCAACAGAGTTCCTTAGCCATCATAGAATTTAGCAAATCAAGCAAAACAATGATACAACAACGCTTGTGCATTTCCTGTATTTCATCTTTATCAGGCAAAACATTGGCTTGGTGGCCAATTAATTTCTAAAAGAAAAAAACTGCATTAAAACAAAGTAGTCTTCAGAAAGTTAAATGAGGCAAAGTTTGTGTGAATGTTACAGTATGGTGTCTTAATGAGCAGTCAGGTCCCGTGAGATTTAATTTGCCTCTCTGTGAATAATGTTTTGCAGCCCATTAGTGGCTCCTAAAGGCGGTGTGCTGAACCCCTCTGGACAGGAAGTTTGTTCACACCTGCATGGGTTAGTCAGAGGATGACATCTCGGCCAATGAGGTGTCACTGCCAGCCGAGGTGTGAAGAAAAACAAGCCTCAGCATCAACTCATTAACATATGATGTAATCATTACTGAACAGTGATGTTTTTTAAGATGATATTGTGTCTGAAATGAGTACAATAATTTAATCAATCGAAAATTAAAATTTTTAATAATAAAAGGGATTCAATTAGCATGTGTAATATGAGAGGGGTGGCCCTTTGATGGGGATATGCCGATACGCGTTTACATGACCAAAATTTTGGGTTAGAAAAGGGGTAACCCAGGGATAATTTTCGGGTTTTTAAAAACAGGAATATGAGCATATTCGTGTTTTTGCCGGTGTTTACATGGCCGTGCACGACCGGGTTATTGCTAATATTCCAGTTTTGAATGGGGCGGCGGGGGGGGGGGGTGCAGGCGTCAGGCGCCACCACATATAATTTCAGGACTCTGAAAGCCCTGACACACCAACCCGACGGCCGACCATTGGCAGAAAAGGCAGTCGGACCGATCAGTCGGCTCCCCGAGGATCAAAAAGTACCTTGGAACACACCGAAGTGACGCCGACTTTCCGACGTTCTGCGCGTGCGTCAGACGTAATACAAAAAAATTTAAACCGGAAATGACGAACGTGTCCCGTGGGTCTGGCTTCTCCAGCTGACCGATAATGGCGGCTTGTTCGAAATAAGATCTCGTATTTTACAAAAATAGTTAACTAAAATGTGTTTCTGAAAACATTTTAAGCGACATAAAGGCCATACAGTTGCTGTCTTCATTTCAGAGCGACAAAGGTCAGTTTAAAAGATTTTTGTCAGATTTTGCGAGGCGTTCGTCACTCATCCCGCTCGCCATTTCCTGGTTAGCACTCCACCAATCAGATTGGTCATTGAGTCCAACTGACCGCCCTCCTACCCAGCCAGTCAGGTCGGCCAAAAAGAAGGTCGACGGCCCACACACCAAACAGACTCAAGTCACGGACCTCGCCAGACCGTCCGAAGGCCGATTATCAGGTTGGTGTGTCAGGGCCTTAAAACCCTACTGAACCAAAGACTTGATGGCTGGTGAATAAAATGGATAATTTAGCAGGTTAAGAGGGTTAGGGTTGTTCATCAGACGTGACATGTCATTTTCACATGCGGGTAGGCCGAGGCGAGAAGAGAGAGATTAGCTAACATTTGCCAACATATTTATTTAAAAAAAAAAATCACTAATGCTAATTTTGGGCCAAGACAAAGGCGAGGTGGGCCAACGCCACAGTCGACCTTCGTTGTCAGTAGTTTCTGGCCGTCGGCTCGGTGTGTCAGGGTCTTTTGTTTTGCAAGTCTAGTTATCCAATCTTTGATTCCAGTTCCCTGTCCACTCCAGCTGTGCCTTGTCTCGTGATTAGTTCCTTCCTCCAGAGCTGCAGCTTCTCTCCTACTACCACTGATGAGGAAGAGACAGGACGAAGCAGAGCTCTGCATAAGGTCTTATGTTAGCTAACATTAGCCTTACAATCTTTTCATTCACAATTAACATAAGCTAATAAATGTTAGCCCGATATGCAAATATCAGAACTGAATTGGCTAGTTCACATGTTAGCTTTAAAAGTAATTTGATTTGGGACTTGACTTGCCTTAACTAAGGACTGGACTTGACAGAATCTGTGACTTGACTTGCCCCCGCTTAAATAACTTGAGACTTGAGTAAAGATGATTTGGTCACAACACTGACTGATGCTATAGTAGTGTCTAAGCTGCCTTCTTTAGGAGCCTCCATTGTTGTTTAATATTGTGACGGGGCGCATAGCTGCCGTCACGGTAGCGATGCGCTACCTAGTTTAGCTCACAAAGACTGAGTTTAAATGTTGCCTGTGTATGTTTTGTTAGCATGTCAATATGCTCTGTTACGTATCATATGCTCCGTTTTAAATCATCTGTTAAACTTGCCATTCATTTGATTTCACACAGTAATCCCGTAGCGTTCTTGTGCACATATTTACAGCTAATACTGCGGTGATTTATAGGCTATAGCTATATTTATCAATACATCATATTCTGTTTAAAACCATACTGTTTGTCACAAACATCATCATTTATAATAATCACACTTACGTCTATGTTAATTTGCTGTTTATTTAGTTTAAAAGGTAACAGGATAACATTTAGTCTTGGTGGCTTACCGGCGTCTGCTCTGTTGTTGTTAAAGGAAAGTTTGCCGCGATCGGTGGGTTTAAATGACGTTATTACATCCGGGGTAACAGGAAATGACTGTAATTTTGAGTAATTATTTATTTTGTCTGTCAAAGTCTTTGGTGGCTTAGTGAAATGTTTTGGTGAGTCAGGTATAAATCTTCGGTAAATTTCTAGCCTACTAGATCTGTTAATTTTGGCTGATTGTAGCTTTTATTGTCTGTTCGCCTTAGCCACCCCTGTATTTTATTTGGGGTTGGTATCTTCCAATTCCAGGGGTGCGCTACAGGCCTATATAGATAAGGACGTCAGTCTGTGAAGGTTCTGGTGACTAGTGCAAAAAAGTCAAACTTGTATACAGCTGTAACTTTGTATTGTTTAATAAGTTTTGACTCTCACGTCAATTTATTTTGTTTTTGTGGAAGTATTTTTTTTTTTCCTTTTCTTTTCTTTTTAATTTTGGTTTTGTTAATTGATTATTTTGCCTATGGGCCTTAATTTGGGACAAGTATAATAAAATCCCATCCTTTTTGACACCACTTTTGATTCCGTCTGAGGGCCTGATTTACTAACACTAGCGCAGTTTGCGCTGCGTCTGTTTATGCGAGTTCGGTAATAGCGCATGCTATGCTTCCACAGTTTGCGTAGTATTTGTCAACCCTGACACCCATCAGGCAATCAGCGTCTTTCTCCGCCCACTAGACTATTATCGCCACAGTTCATCACACCCCCAACCGGCCCGTCAGACACCGCCCTACCAAGAGTCTGGGTCTGCCGAGGTTTCTTCCTAAAAGGGAGTTTTTCCTTGCCACTGTCGCAATAGCCACTGCTAATGCTTGCTCTTGAGGGAATTACTGTAATTGTTGGGGCTTTGTAATATATAGAGTGTGGTCTAGACCCACTCTATCTGTAAAGTGTCTCGAGATAACTCTGTTATGATTTTATACTATAAATAAAATTGAATTGAATTGAATTGAAATTGAATTGAATTGAATAGACCGTAAATTGCTTTGTAGCAAAGCGGTACTGGTGCTATGATATGGCTGAGTGCAGACTGCGATATTCCCACTGCTGATGCTATGACTGTTTGAAATGATCCTGATGCCAATATTTGTAATGTAGCGAGGAGTTTAACAACTGGTGGAATGGGATGTGAACGCTGAGTGGGAGATTCAATTTCATCTTTGATTTCTTCCAGTAACTCTAATATTGCATGGCTGCTTGATCTGTAACGCTAAATGATGTTGTGTTCACTGACAAAGTGTGATTCTTCTGTTAAAAATATTTTCAGCCTCGCCTATGTCTTCGTCTTGCTCAAATTGCTGTTGCCATTTCACCAGCGGCATATAAAGGTCTACGAGGAAACTGGACTGCGGCTGGTTTAGACCTGCTTTAAAGAGGCGGAGAATTTCCCCCGCAGAATAGAGGCGCGCTCTTACTGACAGTCTTTGTAAATACCACGGGATATATAATTAGGTGCACTTTGCGCTTATCCTCCCACCTTTTTGGGTGGAACTCCCACTTTCCCCACGACCCTCCCACGAACGCATATTGAAAGCGCAACTTGTCTCTTCTCGCTCATGCGGCAGACAATCTGCGATTTTACCCAAGTGCGCCCTGTTTGTAAATAGCCCGCATCGGTTACATCCGTCTTTGCGACCAATTAGCGCCTGGAAACAGGCGCAAACGGCTTGATAAATCTAGCACTGAGTGTCTACATCTGCTCACGACCATTCTGTTGCATCTACCCTCAACAAATATGAACAGTCATTAAGCACACACCATGCCTTTAAATCATGCCTTTAGCTGCCAGTAGCTCTGCACACAGCGCTGATTGGCTGGGCCTCGGACAGCAAACCATAGACTGTGATGGACGGAGCATCAGTGAAGTCACCCATTGGTTCGTGGACCAGAGGTGTCAAGTAACGAAGTACAAATACTTTGTTACCTTACTTAAGTAGAAATTTTGGGTATCTATACTTTACTGGAGTAATTATTTTACAGCATACTTTTTATTTCTACTCCTTACATTTTCACGCAATTATCTGTACTTTCTACTCCTTACATTTTAAAAATAGCCTCGTTACTCCTATTTCAGTTCGGCTTGTTTTCATTCCGGCTTGTCATCGTTCAAAAAGACACACACAAAAACACCTATCCAAATAAATCGCTCCATCGGGAGAGAGTGTACAAAATCCCATCAGCTGTGCTGTGTGTTTAGCCAGTTTTGTTTATTTCGTTCCTCGTTCTTGTATTCTAGTCAGGCAATGTTATTCCATTCCTGTGAATAGGTCCTAGTATTTTGATCAGTCACTCAGCGGTACAAAGCCTGAAGTAACAGTCAGGACCCTCTTTTTCAGAGTCATTCACACATGTACAGGGCAAGATTGTGCATCAGGTTGAATCCTCAGATTGTAATATGATTTGGTGTACGTGCATCTAATGGTGAGTTGATACCAGTTACTCAATGTATGTTTCTAGCTACAATGTTTCCACTTGCTTGTTAGAGGCACCACTTAAAGTCTATGTGGCTCATCAAGAGAAGCGTGCTAAATTGTTTGTGCTAATGTTGCTATGCTAATGCTAATGCTAGGACCTGCTAGTTGCTACTATGCTCGCTTTCTCATTGTGTCATTGTAAGCCATGTTGCTATGCTAATGTTAATGCTAGGACATGCTAATTGCTTGCTAATATGCTAGCTTTCTCATTGTGTCATTGTAAGCCATGTTGCTATGCTAATGTTAGTGCTAGGACATGCTAATTGCTAACATGCTAGCTTTAGTTGTTACATTGTTAGCTATTGTTAGCCATGCTGCTTAGCCTCAGGCAATGTATTAGCTTAGTAGGTTAAGATGTAATGTTACCTATGCTATCTGCATGTTTTCGTAAGACATTGAATTGTCTTTTCTCTTGTTAATTTCAGAACCACACCCAAGCTCCCAAGCTTTCATTCACCTGATCATCTCTGTTCTGTGTTGTGGGTGTGAAGATTTAATGTGTAATAAATCTTTGAACGACCTTGGCAAGCCTGGTGTTTGTGTTCTGACTGGACACCCTGTAGTGGTTGCTGCCGGAAATTAAGAACTACTTCCCTCATCACCCAAATACTTTTCATGGTCCTTCGAGCCGGAATAGCAAGTTCTACAGCCTAACCATGATGGCCAAAGAAAAAAGTCAGTCACCCACAACACACGAAGACTCAGACGCCACAGGCCTTGAGAGGTGTCTACGTATCCTCACTGAAGAGAACACAGTCTTAAGGCGCAGTCTAGAGGAAATGAAGGAGCAACAGGTGGACTACTCACGTCCAAGGCATCATAGCGCTGAGGCTAGGGCCTCACACTGCTCTAGATCGAGCTCGCCGGTTTCGCAGTGCATGGGGATGTCTCCAAGAGATCGACAGGATCCACGTCCTCCCATGTATGCATATGAATCGACAGCTACGGAGGGCAAGCTACGGCATGCAACGGAAACAGAGGATGTCGATGACGTTGCCCGTGGTCTGGAAAGGATGGGACGATGGGATGGGAGTTTTTCCTTGCCACTGTCGCGATAGCCACTGCTAATGCTTGCTCTTGATGGAATTACTGTAATTGTTGGGGTTTTGGAAATTATAGAGTGTGGTCTAGACCTACTCTATCTGTAAAGTGTCTCGAGATAACTTTTGTTATGATTTGATACTATAAATAAAATTGAATTGAATTGAAATTGAATTGACGAGACAGAGTATCCCCCTCTCGAGACCACCATAGCGGGAGGACAGGTTGCCCTAGCAGATCATCACTGTCCCATGGATATCAGTATGTGAGTGCATCTGCCAACTATCGTCATGACTATTCAAGCAAACACAGATATGACTCCCCAAGATACTATACCACAAGTTGGTGCTACAGTCCCAGATACCGTGAACCTTCTTACTCACCTGAGCGCCATCCTCGACGCATTCCAGGGAAGAGGGAGTTCACATACCGGGGCCCAAAGCCAAAGATTCCCGACTTTGTTCATGAAGATCCACGTGAGTTCGCAAGGCTCAAAGTTGCTCTTGACAACCTACTTCCTCCTGACACCACGGAGCGGTTCAAGTTCCAGATTCTACTGGATCACCTGAAAGTGGAAGAAGCATTGCTCATCGCTGACTCCTACAGTCACAGCAGATATCCATATACTGATACCATGGAGGCTTTGACAGAGATATATGGCCAACCTCACCAACTGGCACTTCAACGCATCTCAAAGCTAATGGAGGAGCCAAACGTCAGGACAGGGGATACAAAGGCCTTTCGACAATTCGCTCTTAAAGTGCGCGCCTTGTAGGCATGTTAGAGCAACTTGGCAACAGTGGACAAACGAAGCAGTGGTGTGGATCCCATGTTTCACGACTCCTAGGAAAGTTGCCTCATGATTTAAGAGCTAACTTCAGGAGGCATGTGAATCCAATAAGAACTCCCATTCCCACTCTTCTTGATCTAGCCGACTGGCTAGAGTATGAGGTGAAGGTGCAGGTAGATGGTTCACAGTTCAATGTTGACCACAGCAAGGAACGCCAGTGATCCAATGATCAACGCAAGGACCGCCAGTCAAAGTCCAGGTCCACAGCAGTTTTTCACAGCAATGAGCCACAAGCATCCCCGCTGGAACCGAAATCAAGTGGTGCAGATCGGCCCAGTGAGCCCAAGAAATACTGCCCCTTTTGCAACACCACACAACACTATCTGAATCAGTGTGTGAACTTCCGGATCCTCACTACTGAGCAGATTGGCAAGTGGATCCGGTCCAACCAGAGATGCTGGAAGTGCGGAAGGGAACACTTGTCAGCCGAATGCACGTTGAGGGCCAAATGTAAGAGATGTGATAAGCGGCATCTGGAGATCCTTCATGAGGTGAACACTGGTGGATGTCAGATCGGCACTTCCATGAATAGCACTACCAGGTTCCCAGTGAGTGCCAAACAAACCAGCTCCACTGCTGAAACCCTCTATGTAGATAGACCCACTGGCAGCAGCGAGGTGCTACTGAAGATGTGCCGGGTTATCTTGAGGTACGGCGAGAACTCCTTGGACACATATGCTCTACTAGATGACGGTTCAGAGCGCACCATCTTACTGCATGAAGCAGCTCAACAGCTCGGCCTCCAAGGAGCACCTGAAGAGCTATCATTGCACACAGCGCGCCAAGATGTGCGAGTTATCCACGGAGCCACAGTGTCACTCTCAGTTTCACCTGCCAACCAACCTAATCAGACCTTCCTCATTTGAAGGGCATTCACTGCCAAAGAGCTTGGTCTGGCACAACACACTTACCCAGTCACAGCACTGAAGAAGTCATATCGGCACCTTAGGCACTTACCTCTCCAGCCTATTGACCGTGCACAACCCTTGCTCCTCATAGGATCAGACCATCCACACCTGATAACACCAACTGAGCCTGTTCGCCTGGGCCCTCCAGGAGGGCCAGCTGCGGTCAAGACGCGGTTGGGATGGTCACTCCAGGGTCCCTCGAAAATGCTGAAACACAGCCTGACCACCCAGCAATGCCTTCTGACATCAATTGCTCCTGTGACTTCTGAGTTAAGCAGCCATGCGGAAAAGTTGTGGCAATTAGATATTCTGCCCTACCGAAGTGAGGAACTTGTGAAGCCATCCAACAGTTCAGCAGATGCTCCTGAGGAACTGCGGAAGCAAACCTTTTGTGGAGCTACAGCTGTCGACAGTGGACCATCACAGCTTGATGTCAGTCAGTACAGCACATTCCGGGAGCTCCTTGAAGCTGTAGCCTGTCAACTACACGGGGCGGCTTCGGGAACCCACAGTCTGTCAGCAGACAACCTCAGGAAAGCTGAATTGGATATTCTTCGTCGAGCTCAGATTGAGAGTTTTCCAGATGACATGACCCAGTTGCAGGCAGCAAATCCTGTCTCCACGAATAGTAGACTAGTCACACTTGCCCCTGAGCTTGACACCGATACCCAGCTCATTCGGGTTGGAGGCCGCCTACGTAAATGTGATCAACTAGATCAGGCAGCGCCACATCCAATCATGCTTGATCCTGCCCATCCCATTTCCAAGCTGATTATCAAACGCTACGACAACGACCTACACCACCCTGGTCCAGAAAGGGTATTCGCAGAGATCAGGCGGTGCTTTTGGATCCTGAGAGGCCGGAAGGCAATCCGCAAGTTCCAACACAGTTGCCCTGAGTGCCGCAAGTGGCGTGGAACACCCGACATCCCACGGATAGCTGACTTGCCCCCCTCCAGTCTAAGGCTCTACAAACCAGGCTTTTATTCCACCGGAATAGACTGTTTTGGCCCAATTCAGATCAGGGGGGGATGCGGAACGCAAACGCTATTAACTAGCGCCTATTGTACAAATGCCGTACAACCAGAGCAGTCTACACAGACCTTCTTTCAAGCATTGACTCTGACTCCTCCTACCTAATGTCGTTCTGAGGAGGAAGTTGAAAGCCACATGAGATACTTTGTGACAGAGGAACAAACTTCAAGGGAGGTGACAGCGAGCTCAAAGAGGCATTCCAGGTCCTCCAGCCAGCCCTGAAAGAGCAGCTGATCACCCAACAGATCGATTTCCGCTACAACCCACCAAGTGCTCCCCACTTTGGTGGCTCATGGGAAAGGGAAATACGATCCATTAAGGCAGCACTGTACACAGTCCTTGGAGCACAGACTGTGCTAGAAGAGGTGCTCAGGACAGTCTTGGTAGAGATTGAAGGCATACTTAATTCCAAACCTTTGGGTTACGTGTCCTCGGATGTCTCAGATCCAGATCCTGTGACTCCAAACTATCTTCTCATGGGGCGGCCTGATACCTCTCTGCCCCAAGTGATCTATCCAGAGTCTGAGTTGCTAACACGCAAACGATGGAGGCACAGTCAAGTCCTGGCTGACCAGTTTTGGGCCAGATTTGTCCGCCAGTACCTGCCAACGCTACAGACACGTCAGAAATGGCAAAAGGAGAAAAAGAACCTGACTAATGGCACAGTGGTGATGATCGTGGACCCTCTGGCTTGTTGGAACCATCAAGGCAGTCCATCCCGGCTCTGATGGAAGAGTGAGGGCAGATGAAGTACTGGTCAAGGACCGTATCTATCTCCGACCAGTGGCCAGACTGATCAGTCTTCCCGCGCTTCCAAACGACCCTGGATAGATGGGCTTTCAGAAACAAATCTGTACAACAGATTTGGGGGCGGCTGTACAAAATCCCATCAGCTGTGCTGTGTGTTTAGCCAGTTTTGTTTATTTCGTTCCTCGTTCTTGTATTCTAGTCAGGCAATGTTATTCCATTCCTGTGAATAGGTCCTAGTATTTTAATCAGGCACTCAGTCGGCCACCTAGCGGTACAAAGCCTGAAGTAACAGTCAGGACCCTCTTTTTCAGAGTCATTCACACATGTACAGGGCAAGATTGTGCATCAGGTTGAATCCTCAGATTGTAATATGATTTGGTGTACGTGCATCTAATGGTGAGTTGATACCAGTTACTCAATGTATGTTTCTAGCTACAATGTTTCCACTTGCTTGTTAGAGGCACCACTTAAAGTCTATGTGGCTCATCGAGAGAAGCGTGCTAAATTGTTTGTGCTAATGTTGCTATGCTAATGCTAGGACCTGCTAGTTGCTACTATGCTAGCTTTCTCATTTTGTCATTGTAAGCCATGTTGCTATGCTAATGTTAATGCTAGGACATGCTAATTGCTTGCTAATATGCTAGCTTTCTCATTGTGTCATTGTAAGCCATGTTGCTATGCTAATGTTAATGCTAGGACATGCTAATTGCTAACATGCTAGCTTTAGTTGTTACATTGTTAGCTATTGTTAGCCATGCTGCTTAGCCTCAGGCAATGTATTAGCTTAGTAGGTTAAGATGTAATGTTACCTATGCTATCTGCATGTTTTCATAAGACATTGAATTGTCTTTTCTCTTGTTTCTTTTTCTCACTCTATTGGTTTGTACGCGATCCATCGCACCTGCACAAACCCAGTGTTAATACGCCACCGGTGCTTTAACGAGCGTTATCTAGCGGACCGAATAGAAACACGGATTTCGTTGCCTTATTTAGGTGCCACTTAAATGATCTCTCTGATGCTCCGAAAACGGACGTTAGAGGGAACTGAAACATCGCCGAACGGGACACTAGTTAACACTACAGTTGGCAGCAGGTAACGTTAGCCTAGCGTTAGCTAGCAGCTGGAGTGAACACGGTTAAAATGCTGAGAGCTAAACGGTGTAAAAGTGTGTCTGTATTTCACTGGAGAGGACTGTAACACCAGCCTGTAGCTGCCGTTGTCTGAAAAACACAGAATAGATGTGTTACCTTTTTCAGCCCTGAGTTTGCAGGTACGATTTTAATATAACATTATTATAGTCATATGGTTTTGTCCCCACGTTTTGGGTTTACGTTTTTGTCCTTAATGCCATTATTCCCCCTTACATCAGGGGTCTTCAATGTTTTTTAAACCAAGGACCCCTTAACTTAAAGTGAGATGTAGCAGGGACCCCCTATTACATATTGTATAAAATTAAGTTGCATATTAAACTGGGCCTACAATAACTGTCAGGGCAACCTAAAGCCTTCTCATGTACCCTTTTTCATAAGCTATTAAAATATTAATTTTTGGCGTGATTTTATAAATCATATTTTAATGTTACATATGTGGCACAGTGAATCTAGGATTAACTGTATCTGTGGGCTGATATCTTAGTGACTACCTTACCTATAGGCCAGTAAGCCTATCATCAGTGGGAATTTATATTTGCTAATAATATGTTGGAATTATGTTAAGGCATTTTATTTTTATTTTTTTTAAAGACTACAAAATTTACAATAATTTGGAGGCCCACCTGCAATGACTCTGAGGACCCCCTGTTGAAGATCTCTGCCTTACATTACTTTTACTTTTATACTTTAAGTAGTTTTGAAACCAGTACTTTTACACTTTTACTTAAGTAAAAAGCTTGAGTTGATACTTCAACTTCTACAAAAGTCTTTTCAAACCCTACTATCTATACTTCTACTTGAGTAATGAATGTGAATACTTTTGACACCTCTGTCGTGGACTGCTGTTTGTAACTAGGAGTTTGCATTTTGGCCAGCACTATCTTGTTATATTGAAGACAGAAGTGACCATATTTGGTCAGCTTAGGAGTATGACACAGCTTAGCCACCGTCTTGAATGGTTTTACTGTCGCTTTACTGAGTTAAACACTAGAGAGGAAACATTGCTGATCTCCAACTGGCTGATTTAAGATATCCAGTAGAGTTTTCTGTGCCATCGGTGGGATTGTTATGGAAAAAGTACACAGGGCAATACTCTGGAAATAGCACATGATGTTTAACCATAAATCCATCTAATTCAAATAGCTCACATTACTGTATTGTGTGAGTTAACTTCATTTAATATTGTGTGTGGTGTTTTCATCTGCCAGGTGCAAATGTATCACCAAAACAATTTCCTTCCCGAGACTGTTTTGCAGAGCCACCGTCTCTGCATACAGACTTTCGTGCCTCCCAAGGCAATTGTGATTGGGTTAAAGAAATGCAAATGACAAATGCAAATGATGCATCTGTGGGGTAACCAGACTGTTCTCCAAAGCGCTGTGGAGATAGAGCTGGCAATGCAAGACTACTGTTTTAGAAACTTGAAAAGTTATCTGTAAGACAAAAAATAGGACAAAAGAAAGGAAACAATGGTAGAAAATGACAAAAGAGAGATTGGATAGAGAGACAGTGAGAAAGGCAGGGTTACAGAGAGAGCAATGAGGATGGTGGGATGTGCAGAGTGAGGGAGGAGGGGCATCAGAGTCAAACAGGGACTGAGAGGGAGGAGGGGATGAAGAGAATGTGAGAGAGAGATAAATCAGTTACATGACTGAGGTTAGTTCAGAAAGCTGCCAGAGCTGCAGCTATCTGCAGATCTCTGCAGATGGAGGTTGAGGACGGAGCCGAGCTCTGTTTCCCACAGTTCCCAAACACCTCCTGCAGGAAGCCTGTGTCTCCTTGGCCCCAAACAGTTTCCATTGTGTTCTACTCCATCTCTCTGATCACTGTGGCTCTCAACCTGGTTATCATCATCTCTATCTCCCACTTCAGGCAGATATTAACTTCTCCGCTTCTCTCTACAGGAATTGTAACTTAAAAATGTGAACAGCTGCTGTATATTTAGAAAAATTGTCTTTGAGATAGTATTGAATAATGTTGCTCCAAATGTCTGACTTTAATGCCAGAGACTGTTGTTCATGTCCACTCTCTTACCAATATTAATATGAAGCATTGTTTCTGTCCACCGTGACCTCAACCAATTCATTTTAACTGTCTACACTTAAACATATGGTAACTTCTGATGTGGTGGAACAGAACATGTTCAACTCATATGGATTTGTATTTTAATTTTGAATACTGTTTTTGTTGTTTTGTCACTCTTGTTGGTTAAATGCTGCTTTTCTCTTTCCTCCAGGCAGCTCCACACACCCACCAACATCCTCCTCCTCTCTCTGGCTGTCTCAGACCTTCTAGTGGGCCTCGTGCTGATGCCTCTAGAAGTTCTCCGAAAAACATCTTGCTGGTTTCTTGGTGACTTTGTGTGTGCTACGTATATTCTTCTTTCAGCCAACATTCCCTTAGCCTCAATAGGTGCCATAGTGCTCATATCAGTTGACCGTTATGTGGCTATATGTGACCCTTTGCACTACACCACTAAAGTCACTACGAGAAGAGTCAAACTCTGTGTTTGTCTGTGTTGGCTCTGTTCTGTTTCCCACAGCCTTCACTTTGTAAAGGATCTTCCGAGTCAAACAGAGAAGTATAAATACTACTATGGAGAATGTATGTTACAGACTGATGACATCTCAATGTTTTTTGATCTTTTAGTTACCTTTGTTGTTCCAGTTACTGTCATCGTAGCTCTGTATCTGAGAGTATTTGCCGTGGCTGTGTCTCAGGCTCGTGCCATGCGCTCTCACATTACAGCTGTCACACTCCAGCATTCAGTGACTCCAAAGGCAAAGAAATCAGAGCTGAAAGCAGCCAGGAATCTGGGTGTTCTTGTAGTTGTATTTCTAATGTGTTTATGCCCATATTTCGTCATAACATGGGTAGATGAAAACTGGGTTAGAACTGTAATTGGACAGTTTATACTCTTTCTGTATTTTTTTAACTCTTGTCTAAACCCTGTGATCTATGCCTTTCTTTACCCCTGGTTTAGAAAAGCAGTTAAGCTCATAGTTACTCTTCAGATCCTGCGGCCTGGCTCCTCTGAGACCAACATGCAGTAGAGATGCTGTGGAGGGACTGAGATCAGACTTGGTCTAAGGATACATGAATGAATATGTTCCTGCTGTTCAGTGAGTGAGTTAATACATACAGAAAGTAAAGATAAGATTATTTGTCAATTAAAAGACCTGTGCTTCAGCTATTGCTTGTTGTTCACTTTTCCTCTCTACAAAGAGTCATAAGCACCATATACTGTCTCTAGGTTATCACCCGGTTTAATGCAAGTTTTATATTCACTGACACTTATGAAGAATGTTTTCTTCCCAGGAAACCGTTTTTCCTTTTGATCGAAACATTTCACAACTACAGCTTTGACCTCATGTCTCTATGTTTGGTCAAAGCATCATCTCTGTGATTTGTGTCCATGTTGTTGCTAACAGAACGTACAGGCCTGCTGGGCTCCTGTTTCACAGAGAAAGAAGATGCCCCCCGAACAGCCCCCTTCCCCCCCCGTCAAGTAGAAAACCATCAGCTGTTGTTTTTCAGATACAACTGTCAGCACAAAAGATCATGTTCTCTTTCAGCTCAGGGAGAAAAGTATTGTTTTTCAGTTTAGTGCCATTCATGTTTGATCCCTGTATCACATTTGTTGTCTCTATGACACAAATATTTTAAAGCCTCTTTACAATTTCAATTTACTTACTTTAACTTATTTTAGACATAATATGTGAATGCGATGGGTTGCCATTTAAAATCATTTTTATTAGTAAAATGATCACATTTAATGTCATTTATTCAATTGTACATAGCATTGTGATTTTTTGACAAGTTGCATAAAATATAATAAACAAGACATATTCACAATGTAACACCGTTGAGCTACAAAGCTACATGGGGGGGGGGGGGGAGAGAATGTGTCTACCGTGTCTCTAAGAACACAGGTCACCAGGGGTTGCAAGCCTGCAGGGCATTCATCAGTTAAACAGACAGAACCAGATACTCTTACTGGCCGTTTTCCAATCATCCCTAATTCTCACTAAGTGATAGGCATTTCAGAGCTATGAAGCTGCATTTAGACAACATTGTGTGAAAAAACACAGCCCTTTCATTCATTTAAATATAATAGGGCCACTCTGTTGAGGCAGCAGGGCTTTGTTAAATAAAAAAATTCAGTGGTACAACTTTTGTTGGCAGGTAATGTGACGTCATCCAGAAAGGTGTTGCGTCTGTAAATAGGGTCAGGAAAGGAGGAATTAATTAAAGTCAGAGAGAAACTAGGGCTAGGGTTAAATATGATGGAAACGTATTTGATTGTTTTAGGTGTTTTGTCAGCCTTCCTACTCCTGGAGTCTGAGTGTGATTGTTCAACCCAATCTCCGTCGAGTTTGTGATGCCATTATGAAATTAAATCTATTAGAACGTGATATCACGTTATTGTGAAGATTTACGTGTTGGAGTCATGTTTTTTAAACTAAACTAAACTACAGCACGGAAACTTTCTGCCAGTCGGCGGCGCGAGAAGCTGGATACAGCTTTGATATTGTTATTATTTTTAGCATACATGTCAATAACGTTTTTAATCAACATTTATTCACCAGATCTTATCACTGTTTATATGTATTTCTTTTAATGTTATTGATTCTGGCCTTTCGAGTGAAGCTGGATTGTTTTGTTGTTTATTGATATTTTAAAACTATATAACGCTACATCTATCAACATGTATTTAGCTGTTATCATGGTATGCATTTCTTTATTTTAATAATATTTCGGTCTTGAAATATCTGGTTATATAAATAAGACAAAGAACAGTAGGCTACGATATGAGCCGAGCTGGCGCATTCACAGGCGATGTCCCCGCGATGCAATGCGGGCATTCATTCACAGAATCAGAACCGATCAGCGGGTCTATATCGCTTCAATGTACGTTAGGGATCATGTAGGCGTTGTTATTAACCAACTACAACAACGGCAGGGTGATCAGGACCCCGACGCCAATCTTCTTCCAGCGGGTTGATGGATAGCTCTCCTCAGAGTGAACAGAACTGCGTCCATGGCAACGGTGTGTAATATTTAGGCAAACGGTCTGTTATCAAGAAAATAACAGACCGATTCATTCAATACAACCCCAACAGGGTGATCAGGGGAGTTGTAGTTTTAAAAAGTATATTGGTATATTTCTCATAATTAGAAGTTGGCAGTGTATAATTTTGGATACACCCTGTGGTTTTGGGGATGGGGAACATACTGGTGTCATCAGATTTTAAAAATGTAATTGTTAAATAGGTGAAAATAGCTTATTACCATATTTGACAGTACTTACAGTAGGTAAACTTTGGTGACCATATAGCTACATGAAAGCTAAGGTCCAGAGCTTTATATAACAGCTGGTCTTGTGTGTAGCAGTACCTTCTATAACAGCTGGTCCTATGTGTATAGTACCTTCTATAACAGCTGGTCCTATGTGTGTATACCTCTATAACAGCTTGTTCTATATTTATTGTAGTACCTTCTATAACAGCTGGTCCTATGTGTGTAGTACCTTCTATAACAGCTGGTCCTATGTGTGTAGTACCTTCTACAACAGCTGGTCCTATGTGTGTAGTACCTTCTATAACAGCTGGTCCTATGTGTGTAGTACCTTCTATAACAGCTGGTCCTATGTGTGTAGTACCTTCTATAACAGCTGGTCCTATGTGTAGTACCTTCTATAACAGCTGGTCCTATGTGTTGTGAGTACCTTCTATAACAGCTGGTCCTATGTGTGTAGTACCTTCTATAACAGCTGGTCTTATGTGTGTAGTACCTTCTATAACAGCTGGTCCTATGTATGTAGTACCTTCTATAACAGCTGGTCTTATGTGTGTAGTACCTTCTATAACAGCTGGTCCTATGTGTGTAGTACCTTCTATAACAGCTGGTCCTATGTGTGTAGTACCTTCTATAACAGCTGGTCTTATGTGTGTATACCTTCTATAACAGCTGGTCTTGTGTGTAGTACCTTCTATAACAGCTGGTCCTATGTGTGTAGTACCTTCTATAACAGCTGGTCCTATGTGTGTAGTACCTTCGATAACAGCTGGTCTTATGTGTGTAGTACCTTCTATAACAGCTGGTCCTATGTGTGTGGTACCTTCTATAACAGCTGGTCTTATGTGTGTAGTACCTTCTATAACAGCTGGTCCTATGTGTGTAGTACCTTCCATAACAGCTGGTCCTATGTGTAGTACATATCTTCTATAACAGCTGGTCTATGTGTGTATTTACCTTCTATACTATAACTGTGGTGTTGTTTTACACTTCTATAACAGCTGGTCCGTATTGTGTAGTACCTTCTATAACAGCTGGTCCTATGTGTGTAGTACCTTCAATAACAGCTGGTCTATTGTTGTAGTACCTTCTATAACCGCTGGTCCTATGTGTGTAGTACCTTCTACCTATATCAGCTGACCCTATGTGCTCTAGTTTATAATTGAGACCTTCATAACGATGTGTTTGGTATAGTCCTATGTGAATAACATTTTTTTTGTAACTGCCGAGACCACTTTTCAAGGGATACTTTATTATCCCCAGAGGGATATTTGCCTTGAGTTCAAATGCTTCACACATAACACTTGACATATATTGTTTTATCATACAGCTGACATACTTATAATAAAAAACAACATAAACAAAGTGATATGTAGTCAGACTGAAGCACATCACACAGCAACAATCTATTGCTCATCTTTCACAAACAGTGACAAGAGCAACACACAACCCTATATGCATCATATCATGAAGCTATTGCACAAAACCTGCAGCCTCAAGCAACATTTTTTTTTTTAATTGAGGTAGGTCCAAATTAGGCCTATAGTTTAGAAATGTTAAGTTCACCCATATCTTCTGCCAGAGGATAAGAGCTCATACTTGGCATGGAGAATAAAGATAGAGCAGACCATATTCTGTGTGATTGCCGGTGAGAACTGGTTTCTATTCCTCTACACAACCTTCATGACCGTCATATAAATATGCTCTGTAATGCAGCCTTGTATAACATAAACCATCTGATTCCCCCGGCGGTGTGTGCCTCTAAATGATAACACACACTTTGAACACGAGCCTTCCAGCCAAAGGTGTTGTCCATATGAACACCATTGGGCCTATAGGAGCAGAGCCGATGGATTGGTTCATCGTTTATGACCTCTGATATCCTCTGACCCATGGCACGACGCTTTCCTCAGCTTGTAAAATGGTTGAATGAGATGTGTGAGTTTTGTCTTTGTGCAGTAGGGCTGAGGTAGAAGTGTGCCAAAAATGCCAAAACACATGTTGTATATGTACACATACCCATACAAATCTATATACATCTTACTCTGTGAACAAAAACCTCGGCAACAATCTGCTTATCCTTTTAATTTCCTGAAAATTCTTCCTAAAACTCCCTTCTTAATTTTGAAAAGGTAGTCTCAGTAAAGGCTACAAAGGTTAGGATGGCTACAAGCTGTAACCACGGTGATTGATATGAGGATCATCTTCTGAATATAATAATTAATATGTTAGGCCTACCATAAATCAATATTTCAAAAAAGTAATTTATTTAAAACAACTAATAATGCAGTGTGATTTTAAATCAAACTAAGTCCCACACATACATATACTCATGTTTTTAGTCTTTGCTATTAATATTCATCAACTGCAAAATTACAAAATTGCGTTTTTACATAACTATGCATGGAAAATAAAATAAAAAATGCTTCTCTTTGTACATAGTTTATTGTTTTTCACAACACTACAAGCAGAGATGGCAAAAGTACTCACTTCCCGTACTTAAGTAGAAGTACAAATACTTGTGTTAAAAAATACTCAGTAGAAGTACTGATTTAACTTCTTTACTTAAGTAAAAGTACAGGCTTTGAAATGTACTTAAAGTATAAAAGTAAAAGTAGCCTTGCGAATGACAACCACTTTTTATGCAAAGCTACCTGGACCACACACGTTACTAGAGTGCAAGATGAGAAACTTCAGTGGACATAAAAACCAGGCTCTTTATATGCCATTGTCTACATTTTAAATGGATGTCTGCCAAACATCACATATATGATTATTGTGACAGAGACTGGGACTCCAGCTTAATAAGATTCTGACTGAGTAGCAAAATATGAATTCAATTGTGATTCTGTGAGAATTCACAGATCCAGTTTCTCTTTTTTTAATCTTCCCCTTAACATTTAAAGGAATCTACATTTATGTGTGTGTGCTCAAATATAGAAAGAAAATAAAGGATACAATATGAATTACTAAACATAGATTAATTAAGAAGTTCCCCATACTTTTAGAGTTACACAGCACATTGGCCAGGAGTCATACTTGATGCCTCCTAGCCTATCTCAAACATCTCTCAGATAAGACCAGGGATGATTGGGAACGTCTTGCTGCTTGTCTGCCTAATCTCTGGGATCTCTGTTTTCTTCATTTTCAATCATGTCGCCGTCCATACTACTAGTGCTAACGTTACCACCATCATGCTGCTCTCTCTTTTGATGCTTTACAAGTAACGTGAAACCTAGCTAACAGGTGAAGAACACAAACAACTAAATCACTAGCTAACCTACTTTACATTTGCAAGAACTACAGACCAATAATACAACAACAGGCTTAAATGAACTGACAACAGAAGTTATACGACTTACAGTTCTCAAGGACGCACACACACCATCTCAACTGATTATCCTCCGGACAGCTATATTACTATCACTATATATAATATTACTATAATACTAGTCTCTCTTTCTTTTTTCTCACTTTTTTCTGTGTGGCGCACGCGCCCGCTCGCGGTGTGAGGCGCGTGTCCGCGCTATTCTCCGACATTACGACCTCTTGTACAAAACTAAAGTAACGAGCCAATTTTTAAAATGTAAGGAGTAGAAAGTACCGATATTCGTGTTAAAATGTAAGTAGTAAAAGTAAAAAGGTCATAAAGTAAAGTAGAAATATCCGAAAAATCTACTTAAATACAGTAACGAAGTATTTGTACTTCGTTAATTCCCATCTGCAAATTAGTCAAACAAGCCATTAGGCTGTATTTCTAAACACTCAACTGTAGGTTTTTTATATAGTATATATAAGGTAAATCAAAGTGCTTAGCATAAAACATTATTTTTTCATTATTAGTAGCCTGGGTAAACCCTGACGAACTTCCGGCAAATTTGAGATTTGCTCTGCAGGTCAGTCTGGCGAAGAGCCCATTCAAGCCCATTTCCAATGTCCTCAAAATTGAGGCACCAATCACAACCATTGAGGCGGGCTTTACACCAATCACAACCATTGAGGCGGGCTTTACACCAATCACAACCATTGAGGCGGGCTTTACACCAATCACAACCGCTGAGGCGGGCTTTACACCAATCACAACCGCTGAGGCGGGCTTTACGCGACGAGGATGGCGCAGGGACGAAGAGCAGCTTTTTGTTTACATTCAACATGACGGCTACCGAAGCCGTGCTTCACGTGCTCGGCGACCCGCAGGTCAGTCTGACATATGCCGATTCCATGCAGGTCAATACTACAATTAACTGACAACATAAGTTATACGAGTTACAGTTCTCTTCTCAAGGACGCACGCACACACGGACTCAGTCTCTTTTTCCTTTCTCTCAACTTCTCCGCCGTGTGTGTGTGCGTACCCGCTTGCGGTGTGAAGCGCGTGTCCGCGCTATTCTTGCACAGGGAACCTGGTGAGTTAACCTGCAACATGTCAGCTGTTTGGAAATTCTTCAGCGTGTGTGCAGAAGATAACAAGTTAGCAATATGCAACACCTGCAAGGAAAAAGTAGGGCGTGGAGGGACTACACCAAAAACCAGAGGTGGGTAGAGTAGCCAAAAATTGTACTCAAGTAAAAGTAAAAAGTAGCCATCCAAATAATTACTTGAGTAAGAGTAAAAAAGTACTCGGTGAAAAAACTACTCAAGTACTGAGTAACTGTTGAGTAACGTCTGATTTATTTTTTAACATAAGCATTATATCAGACAGACAAAAATACTAAATAATCATCTTTAGGCAAATTATAGTTAATCCAATCAATAAAATAAATAAAAATGAATTAATTACAAAATAGCTTACATTAAAATAATCCAGGTAAATTTAAGTACTTAAAAAATAAAATACATGAAATAATAATACATAAAATAAATAAGCACAAGTAACACAAATTTCCAAACCTACTTTATTTTACCAGGCTCTGCAGGCAGAACTAGAACAAGGTCATGGAGCTGCTGTTTGGCCCTTTTACTAATATATATAATATAAGGTAACCATGCTTTCATTATGAGGCCAGAGGCCTGGACTACGAAGCAAGATTTGGGGTTAACGAGGTAACTTCAGGTTCAACCCAGGGTTTTCTTTATCACCAAGGTGGATCACTTGATACCGGGTTCAATCGCCATGGTAACTCATGCTGGACGCCTAACCTGGACGGGAGCAGGTTAAGTTGGAGATCAGAGATCAACCGGTGTAAAAGCACCGCCTACTGACCAATCAATACTCAGTGTTAAAGCTCCGCCTACTGACCAATCAATACTCAGTGTTAAAGCCCCGCCTACTGACCAATCAATACTCAGTGTTAAAGCACCGCCTACTGACCAATCAATACTCAGTGTTAAAGCACCGCCTACTGACCAATCAATACTCAGTGTTAAAGCACCGCCTACTGACCAATCAATACTCAGTGTTAAAGCACCGCCTACTGACCAATCAATACTCAGTGTTAAAGCACCACCTACTGACCAATCAATAGGCCTAGAAGATCAGTGATTCCCGAGAGGAGAGAGAAAGAGAAAGAGAAAGAGAGACATATTTTTATAATATACAAGACAGGACAGCAGACAGACAGACAGGCAGACACAGGAGCAGAGCAGGACAGACAGAGACATATACACACATATACACATACACATACATATACATATGCATACACATGCATACATACATATGACATGAGATAGACAGAGATAGAGAGGAGAGAGAGGAGAGAGAGAGAGGAGAGAGAGAGGAGAGAGAGGGAGAGAGGAGAGGAGAGAGAGAGAGAGAGAGAGAGGAGAGAGGAGAGAGAGGAGAGAGAGAGGAGAGAGAGGGAGAGAGAGAGAGAGAGGAGAGGAGAGAGAGAGAGAGAGAGAGAGGGAGAGAGGAGAGAGAGAGAGAGAGAGGAGGAGAGAGAGGGAGAGAGGAGAGAGAGAGAGAGAGAGAGGGGAGAGAGAGAGAGAGAGAGAGACATGTGGAAGAGGCCAGAAGATTTAGAGACACAGAAATACCGTGGATGGGTATGGTGAAATATATAGATGGATGGGGAAGAGAAGAAAGGAGTTAAATATATGCAGAGTAGAGCGCACGCCACACAGCGAATACCCCCCCCCCTAGCAACGAACGCACAGCGGGCCCACTATGGAAAGCACAAAGTGTAATTCTGGTCAGATCTTGGTCCTGTGATGGGGAAGTGGATATTGATATGATACGCA